>NC_135510.1:18098610-18388610 GCF_051989575.1 Stigmatopora nigra | reverse complement strand
AATAATAAATAAAAATAAAATACATGAATGAAAATTAATAATTTTATTTGTCATTTAAAAAAAAAAAGCATATAAGCAAAAAATATATAATTTAAAATAAAATAAATGGAAGGAAAAATCAATAATTTGATTTGTCTTCATTTAAAAAAAAACAGTATAATAAAAAAATTACATAATTCTCAAGACAATTATTGAGTTAATTCAAGCAACCATTCCATCTATAATTTAAAAAATAATAATTTAAAAAATTCTGAATAAGCTACACTCTAGCGACTACTGTTTATGTTATGCTACATTGAACTATGCTACGCTACGGCGATTATCTAGACTAATCCTATCCAAAACCCACTCTATTAGACTTTAAACTATAAAAAAGGTGGGAGGAGCCAACTCACCGGACCCAGAAAGGCGGCCACCATGGCGAGGACTCCAACCATCACGGAGAGGATAAGCCTTGTTCTTTGAAACCTCAGAATGGCTCGGACCAAAGAGGCCTTCTCCAGACCACACTTTGATACTTCCTCTTCCCACAGTCTTTGGAGCCTGAGGGGACAATTACAACAAATACAAATGTTTTTTTTCAATCCAATAGGGTGGAGGGTTGTAACAGATTTTATGTTACGAGCGCGTTGCCATGCAAAAAAAAATCTGTCTAATTTTAGTACTAATAAAAAACATTTGAGTACTATTAAAAAACATTTGAGTAATATTAAAAACCATTTGAGTACTATGAAAAACATTTTAGTACTGTTAAAAAACATTTTAGTACTATTAAAAACATTTTTGTACTATTAAAAACATTTTAGTACTGTTAAAAAACATTTTAGTACTATTAATAGACACTTTAGTACTATTGAAAACACTAGTACTATTAAAAACATTTTAGTACTGTTAAAAAACATTTTAGTACTATTAATAGACACTTTAGTACTATTGAAAACACTAGTACTATTAAAAACATTTTAGTACTATCAAAAACCATTTTAGTACTATCAAAAACCATTTTAGTACTATTAAAAACATTTGAGTACTGTTAAAAAACATTTTAGTACTATAAAAAACATTGGGGTACTTTTAAAAACATTTTAGTACTATTAAAAACCTTTTAGTAATAATAAAAAAAATAGTACTATTAAAACCACTTTAGCACTCTTAAAAACTATATTACTATTAAAAAACATTTTAGTATTATTAAAAATCATTTTAGTACTATTAAAAAACTATAGTAGTATTAGCATTATCTATTTTTTAGTACTATTAAACACATTTCAGTACTATCAAAAAACATTAGTACTATTCAATTTTTTTAGTACTATTAAAAAACATTGTCAGTACTATTAAAAAACTATAGTAGTATTAGTAGTATCTATTTTTTTAGTACTATTAAACACATTTTAGTACTATTAAAAAACATTTCAGTACTATTAAAAAACATTAGTACTATTCCATTTTTTTAGTACTATTAAAAAACAGTTTAGTACTATTCAATTTTTTTAGCACTATTAAAAAATATTTTAGTACTATTCAATTTTTTCAGTACTATTAAAAAACATTTTAGTACTATTCAATTTTTTTAGTACTATTAAAAAACATTGTCAGTACTATTAAAAAACTATAGTAGTATTAGTAGTATCTATTTTTTAGTACTATTAAACACATTTTAGTACTATTAAAAAACATTTCAGTACTATCAAAAAACATTAGTACTATTCCATTTTTTTAGTACTATTAAAAAACAGGTTAGTACTATTCAATTTTTTTAGCACTATTAAAAAATATTTTAGTACTATTCAATTTTTTCAGTACTATTAAAAAACATTTTAGTACTATTCAATTTTTTTAGCACTATGAAAAAATATTTTAGTACGATTCAATTTTTTTAGTACTATTAAAAAACATTTTAGTACTATTAAACCACTACTTATTTGTTACTTTATCAATAGATGGCAAACTAGAACAAATAAAAACATTTTTCCAATCCAATATCCTCTTTTAGGTGTTTTTTCATTGGGTTGGAACCAATTAATTAGTCTTTAGTTCATTCCTATGGGAAACATTGATTTGAGTTAAGAGTGCTCAAGCTCCCCAAACCTGTCCGTGCTTCCATCAGCCTCATCCAACGGTGACAAATTCAGTGAGTTGACATCCAGCCTATTCCGGAACATAGCCCACATCATGGAGGTCATCCACGTGAAGGTCGTAAAGGACAAGAACCCTGCATTGTCCATTGGGTGCCTCCTAGATAAAAAAAGCCAATTTACCCACACATTAACCCACATTTAAACAAAATAACAATCATAAGTTGAATTCACTGACTGTGACGAAGTCCAGCGGAAAGGTTTGAGGGTCTGAACACTCTGTTTGTACTTCCCAAACAGCGACGGGGTAGTTTTTCCGCCGCCATTGTGGGGATCCTGGATCTTAAAAGTCGGAAAAAGTGTTGGCTCACTCACGAAAGCACGGGAAACCAATGTTTGGAAGTGTGTGTGTGTACTTACACAAAAGACGGGTTTGTTTTTGTCCATGTCGTCATCTCCCGCCATGGCCTTGTCCTGTGGTCACACATGTAGCTTTTTTAAGTGAAAACAATGTCATAGTTGGAGACAAATTTGGGGCTAGATTGACTTTAAAAATGTGACAGATGGGCGGGGTCAACATAAGATAGGATACATATAAAAAAGTGCATCCGTTAACAGTACATATGAAGGATAAACAGGAAAAAAGGACTCAAGTATTAACATACTCATCACTCATCATTAAAGTAAAAAGTATAACGTACAAAGTCAAGTCAAAAAGGAATGTATTAATTAATATGAAAATTTCATTTAAATAAATATGGAGGGGCTGTAAAACACAAAAAAACAATAAGAGTGGACACAGCTACTGCCACTGTACTACTAAAAAATATTTCAGTACAATTAAACCACTAGTTATTTGTTACTCTGTTAATAGATGGCGAATTAGAACAAATAAAAATGTTTTTCTCATCCAATATCCTGTTTTTGATGTTTTTTTCAGAGGGTTGGGAACAAATTAATTAGTTTTTAGTTCATTCCTATGAAAAACCTTGATTTGAGTTATGAGTAAATCAATATACGAGCTCAGTCCTGGAACTCATTAAGCTCGTATCTCAAAGTACCACTCTACATACGTATACATAAATATACATTGGAACCAAATAATTAGTTTTTAGGTCATTCCTATGAGAAACAATGATTTGAGTTATGAGTAAATCAACATACGAGTTCAGTCCCGGAACTCATTAAGCTCGTATCTCAAATACCACTCTACATACATATACATTGGAACCAATTAATGTGTTTTTAGTTCATTCCTATGAGAAACCTTGATTTGAGTTACGAGTAAATCAACATACGAGCTCAGTCCCGGAACTCATTAAGCTCGTATCTCAAAGTACCACTCTACATACGTATACATAAATATACATTGGAATCAATTAATGTGTTTTTAGTTCATTCCTATGAGAAACATTGATTTGAGTTACGAGTAAATCAACAGACGAGCTCAGTCCCAGAACTCATTAAGCTCCTATCTCAAAGTACCACTCTACATACGTATACATTGGAACCAAATAATCAGTTTTTAGTTCATTCCTATGGGAAACCTTGATTTGAGTTACGAGTAAATCAACATACGAGCTCAGTCCCGGAACGCATGTAGCTCATATCTCGAGGTACCGCTGTAGTTTCTAAAGCTAGATGGAAAGAGTACCTGCTACCTTTGTTGATACATACATTTTTGTATTTGAAGACAGCCATTTTGTGTGAAAGTATTTAAAGATGACTTACCAGCAACAGGTGCGGCGTCAAGGACAGCTGGCGCAATCAAAGTGAGTCGACAGACTGAAAGTGCATTTTTTGGTCTCCTGCATTTGTTGCACAAGAAAACTCAAAGGTTACAATGACCAGAGGTGAGCACGTGCCTCACTTTTTTTTGCCCACCCCCACGCACACACACACACACACACACAAAAACACACAAAAACACACACACAGACAAACACGCAAAACACACAAAAACCAGGAAGCACGTCATAAAAATATTTGGGAATGTGTGCGCAGAAAATTAGGGGAGGAGGAAAATGATCAAAAATATTCTCCTAACATTCTCAAACTAAACTATTTGCTTTGAATTTTGATGAATATGTGCTTTAAAAATTTGGGCTTATTTAAAAATGTTTTTTTTTTTAAATATTGACTTGTACCTTTCGGATTTGGATGTTATTTTTATTTTATATATGTGTAGTCATTTTTTTCTACAATAAAAAAACTGTTCTTGTATAAAATTAAAATATACAAATTCTTGCTAAATTGCACGTAATTCAAAATACTCACCATTTTTTTTAACCATTCACATTGATAAAAAATAAATCCAATTTTGATGACCTTAATTCAATGTTCTAATTCTGAGGGAACATCACAAAACATCATAAAAAAGAAGGGTGTAAATAAATAAAAAATAATATTTTTTATTGTCCTAAAATATGATCATCCAATAGATGACCTAACAATTAAAAAAATAGGGAAGTTGGTTTTATCATTAGCATAACTAATGTCAAAACAAAATATTAAAAAGGACAAAAACAAAAAATATAAACACCAAAACCAGAATAAAAAAATCAAATTATTATTGAAATATAATGTATTATTATATTGCCCTGATGAATGTATGTCTTAAACGAGAATAAAATAAACATAAAACAAGAGAACTCTAAAAAAATATATGTTAAGAAGCAAAAAGCTGCATTAATTTTAGCTCAGAGCCACATGCGGCTTGTGAGCCACAAGCTAGCGCTGCAAGCATAAGAGAAATATTAACACTTAAACACAATGATTGCTATGTACATAATTTAACTATTTTGACCCTACTCCCACCCAACACCGCCCCCTAGAGTGTTGGAGGCCCTAGTTTGCGGCTAAGCCCCGCCCCCTTCCACCCAGAATTCCCAGCCCTGAACATACCGTATGAAACAGAAACTGGGCCTGCGTGATGGTGTCTTCTAAGTGTAGAAATCCAGGTCTTGAAGATCCCCTTTGTCCAATTTCTGCTCTTGGAAATCTTGGAGAAGGCCCCCTAGAGGAGGCTCCGGTAACTGCGTGTGGCCAAAAGGCGGTTGGATGCTGTCCGAGTCCCACAGAGTGTCCTTCTTGATTTGCTGGTTCTCTCTAGTGGCTGCCTGCCACACAATCTTTAGCTCCTCCTCCACCTCCCTAAAAGACATTTTTATTGGTCAATGTGTCATTCATCTTTATCATTGGTAGTCTAAAGTGGAGATGGACCCATAATGATTATTAAAAGTACTCATTTGCAGTAAATGTGTAGACATTGGTGTCAATATGATTGATTCTAGCCATATAACGTATTTTCTGTCATATAAGCCGCATTTTTCACTCAAAAGAATGATGACTGAATGGAAGGGGACGGCTTATATGCGCATAAATTAGACTTGACATGCACGAAACTGCATAACGGAAGACAAAGCGGCAAATACGGTCATTTATTTCAAAAAAGAGAAATTATAAACAGATAAAATGTTAAACAAAATGTATTTTGATGTCTATGGATGAAATTCAAGAAAAACAATAAACCATATCTTGCAAAAAACGTGAAAAATACGCTAACTTACCTAGAGATGACAAACTAAACTTTTACGGATACACTTCCTGGTTGTAGTGGTCACATGACTTACCTTTGGAATTTTTCTATGTGTAGGCAACTCTCTTTAGAATTTCTAATCATAAATCCATTCAAAAAGTATCTCAGAAATACCAAGTGTGATGATTCTTCTTAAGATTTTCCCTTTAAAGTAACACATTTGTACTCCTTATTAAAACCATCAATATGGAGTTGAAAATGGTCAATCAGGGGGCGGCTTAAATGCGAGAAATTATCAAATTCAACCATTTTGAGGCCAATTTAAGGGTGCGGCTTATACACGGAGGCAGCTAATATGCCAGAAAATAGGGTATTCATCAGTAAATATATTGGGGTTTTTCTTATAACTTAGGTTAATGTACGTTGCATGGTGCTCGGACGTTTGGTCGCCGGTCAATAGGTGACAGAGAGTTTACTGTTGAAGCCAGCTGTCAAAATTATATTCATAAGAGCGAGAGTTTAATATCTAAGTACAGTTTAATATCAAAGTACATTTGACTGAAGACCAAAAGAGCGGCTACCAAACGTCCAGTCACGACGTTGCATAACTCCCAATATTACAGAAAGAAAGAGCACAAATTTACATTGGTGGTGGCATGTGGGCGGGGCACTGATAGTCACCATAAATCAATTCCTAGATTAAATCTCAAAGACCCCTTCACGACCAACCATAAAAATCGGAAATACGAGTTCCGAGCACGAAACAAGCGGATCTGACTCTAAATTCCAAATAACCCAATTTCAAATACTTCTACACATAAAAAAAAAAATCATGCCAATAATTGTTCCATTCAAACGAATGCCAAAGCTAATCCTTGTTAGCATTAGCAAAACTACTTCCAAATCATCTGCATAATAATGAGTCTCCTTAATATTTTTTTAGCGAATGCATCAAAATAAAAGAATCTTCCACCCGCCCTTTTCTCCAAACTGCAGCAATCTTTCTCCCCCTTTTCTCTGCACCATTAGCTCCGCCCACTCCTCATCTGTTGCCTCTTACTCCTCCCCCTCCACCCCCCCCCCTCCTCTTCCTACCGTTTAGATTGCAGCAGCTTCTCCTCCGCCCGTTGCCTTTCTCCCAGCATCCTCTGCAGGTGGACCATCTCCCGGCGGTGTGAGGCCGCCTCCCCCGCCGCCGCCTCCTCCGCCGCCGCCAACCGGTTGGACGCCAACTTCCGATACACCTGAGACGGACGAGAGAGAGCCGAGAAAAACAAGATTTGTCGTCAAGGGGGGGCGCACGTGGAGTATGACGTCGCCCCGACGGCGCCAGTGAAGCGAGCCGAGGAGACGTAGCAACAGATGCGCCAGCCGGGGGCGCTCAAACAGGTGATGCGGATCAAATAAGTTGCCATTCAAAGGATGGATGATTTGTTATGATGTCAATTTGGAGGCAAAAACGCCATAACTGCGATCGTCTAATTAACGTCTTAAATCTCGTCTCAGTTCGCAGGGGAGCCGGAGAGAACCACCCCCCCCCCCCCCCTACGGAAAAAAACACCCACGGAACCCCCGCTAGGAAGATTTTGGAACGGTAAGTATTTCAATTTAAAAAGTTTCACTATTTCTTGTGTTTGTGTTCCAAATTGCAGGTGTAAACTCAGCTAAGAAGTCTATTAGGGAGTCTTTAAAACAGATATTAGCAAACTACGGCCCGCGGGCCACATCCGGACCCTTAGGTTTTTTAATCCGGCCCGCCGATGTTGTCCAAATAATATTTTTTTAAATTTATTTATTATTAGTAGTAGTAGTATTAGTATTATTATTATTTTTTTCCCCCGAGATGGCGCCGTCCCGCGGAAGCCAGTGGCAGTAGCTGTGTCCACTTTTATTTGTTTTTGGTGTTTTACAGCCCTTCCATCCTTTTTTAAATGTCATTTTAATATTTCTTAATACATTCCTTTGTACTTTATACTTTTTACTTTAATAATGAGTGATAATTATGTTAATATTTAAGTAATTTTGTTCTGTTTATGTTTCATATGTACTGTTAACGGATGCACTTTTTTATATGTATCCTATCTTGTGCTGACCCCGCCCATCTGTCACATTTTTAAAGTCACATTTTTTAAGTTTTCCCACCCCTGAGCTAGACGATGACAATAAGCAAGATGTTAGAAGGTGCTTAGCATATATAGCCTTCATCAGATGTAGAGAACCTATGGCTCGGGAGCCGCATGTGGCTCTTTTGATAAGTGCATCTGGCTCTTTGCTAACCTGTGAACTAAAATATAGAAACCACTAGTGACAGAACTGAGATAGTACATTTAGAAAATCCGCAAAGCTCTCAGTCCGCGATAGCTGAAGCGCCAAGTAGCGAGGGAACACTGTACTACAAAAATTTAAAAGCAAACTGATTCTCACTACCCATTCCCTGTCTTCTTCAGATCCCAACCTGGAAGATGAACGTCTCTCGGGTAGAGTCAGACGAAAAAGACGCCTCTACCAAGGAAGAACTGGACTGTAAAATCTGCTACCAGCGCTACAACGCGCAACAACGTCGTCCAAAACTCTTGGACTGCCTCCATCGGGTTTGTGGACGATGCCTACTCAAGATTCTCTACGCGGCAGATGGCACGGGTCTCATTTCCTGTCCATTTTGCCGCCATCAAACCCACGTTGGCGAGTCTGGGGTATCCGCCTTGCCCGATGACGCCAATCTTATGAACCGCCTGACTCCGAGTGACAAGTTTTGGAACTCAGACTACAATCGGGAAGTGATTCTCTCTCCCAAGAGTTTGTTTTCCGGGAGTCCGTCTCGGGATTCGCCAAATTGTCTCTTCATTACCATCGTGGAAGTCCAGAGGGACGGCAACTCAGAAACGGAGCGTAACGCCGAATCGCTGTTGGCGGGTTCGGATCGGGACTCGTTGAGTAAATTGTGTAATCATATCCCGCGTATTGTAGTTTGGTTGTTGGGTTTTTTGTACTTTGGATCGCTTCCATTGGGGATTTACTTGCTGGTGATTCAGAGGGTGAGTCTTGGGATTATTTGCGTCAGTTTGGTGCCATCTAGTTTGACTGTGTGTTTGGTTTATGGGTTTTGTCAGTGTTTGTGCCAGGGGGTGTGCGACTGTTCTTCTAGGGGTTGAACGGCTATTCGTCAAGACCGATGGCGGAAACGGGGACGTAGATTGGTCCGAAATTTAGAGGCTGTTATATTCGTGGTACGAAAATAGTACGTACGAAAAGGAACCCAAATGCATTGTGTTATCTCATAGACGTCAAAATAAATGTTGTTTGTCATTTTATCTGTTTGTCTTTTCTCTGATTTTAAATAAATGACCACATTGGCCGAATTGTCTTGTGTTAAGGCAGGGGTAGGGAACTTATGGCTGGGGAGCCACATGTGGCTCTTTATGATGGGCGTATATGGCTCTGAAAATATGGAAACTAGTGGTGAGAGAGCTGAGTTGTGAATGCACCAATAGGAAGGTCAGGTTGGGACTGTGTCATTGATTTCATTGATACTCATTGATACTTATTGATATTGATTAGTAACAGCGTAACAACGTTGTCAAAGGGATTCAGAGACTTAATGTACTTTAAAAGTGATAAAATGACTGTAACATTTTATGTATTTTGACTTTTGAATTGTGAGTATGGCTGAGTAAGGAGTATCATTTGAAAAAGGGATTGTTTATGGCTCTCTCTTTCAAAAAGGGTCCCCTGACCTCTGCATTATGGTGTCGTAGCGGTATGGCGTGATGGCGTTATAGCGTCGTGGCATCATGGCGTTTTAGTGTCATGTCGTTATAGCGTTATAGCGGCATGGCGTTATGGCGTCATGGTGTTATGATTTCATGGTGTTATAGTGTCATGGCGTTATAGCATTATGGCGTCATGGTGTTATGATGTCATGGCGTTATGTTGTCATGGCGTCATACCGTTATGGCGTCATGGCGTTATCACGTCACAGTGTTATGATGTCATGGCGTTACGGAGTCATGCCGTTATAGTGTCATGGCGTTATAGCGTTATGGCGTCATGGTGTTATGATGTCATGGGGTTATGATGTCATGGCGTTATGGCATCATGGCGTTATGGTGTTATGATGTCATGGCGTTATGATGTCATGGTGTCATGGCGTCATGCCATTTTATTGTTCTTAGCTTGCAGTTTCGAGCATGTCGTCTTTTTATGCACACATAAGCCGTACCCTCGATTCAGTCATTTTTTTGTCCAACAAATGCGGCTTATGCGAGTAAATACGATAGTTATTTTATAATCGGGAAAAATAGCTTTGCCATACAAGTAAATTGACATACAAGCTCTGCCCCTGATCACATCAACCTCAAATCTCAAGGTATTACAATTAGGTGCTTGGGCTTTCCACTTTTTCAGTAAACAAACATATCACTTGTCTCTGTCCACGTCCTTTCAACTAATGTGTCCCACACGCTAATGGGTCTCCAAGGCAGCGACCAATCACAGTCTCTGTCCAGGCAATAATGATGTCTGTGTGGCTAAGTGGCACTTAGCTAACCTTGAAATATTCTAGTTTAGCAACTTCCAAACCACAAAAAACAATCATTGTAGTTTCAAGTTTGATTGTGGAAGGCGCCATTATGTAAATAACACTTATTAGTGGACAAGTGCAAGCCTAATTGTGCACTAATGGCAGGCAAGTGCTCCTTAATTGGAGTCGAAATAACGCTTGAATAAAAACAGCTCCGGTTTTCTGTCAGTACCGAGATTGTGTTTATTTATGTTTTTATTTATTAACTTATTTCTTACCTATTTATTTATGTCTAACATGTCTTTTCCTGTGTCTGCATTCTCACCTTCTGGCTACTGTGACAATGAAATTTCCTCAATACGGGGATGAATAAAGTTATCTAATTCAATCATTAAACTGAGTCATAGAAGGAAAGGTAAGTATCTAGGTCAGGTGTGGGCAAAATACGGCCTGCGGGCCACATCTGGTCCGTGAGGTGTTTTAATCTGGCCCATCGACATTGTCCAAATAATTGTATATTTGTATTTTTTTTTTTTATTTAAAAAAAATATATATATATATATATATATATATATATATATATATATATATATATATATTTATATATATTTTTTTTTAATAAAAAAAAAAAATACAAATATACAATTATTTGGACAATATATATATATATATATATATATATATATATATATATATATATATATATATATATATATATATATATATATATATATATATATATATATATATATATATATATATATATATATATATATATATATATATATATATATATATATATATATATATATATATATATATATATGTATATATTTATTTTTGTAATTTTTTAAAATTATTATTCTTTTTTCCAAGATGGCGCCGTCACGCGGAAACCAGTGTTAGTAGCTCTGTCCACTCTTTTTTGTTTTTGGTGTTTTACAGCCTCTCTATCTTTTTTTTAAATGACATTTTAATATTTCTTAATACATTACTTTTTAGTTTATTCTGTACTTTATACTTTTTACTTTAATGATGAGTGATGAGTATGTTAATACTTCAGCCCTTTTTTTCTGTTCATGTTTCATATGTACTGTTAACAGATGCACTTTTTTATATGTATCCTATCTTATGCTGAGCCCGCCCATCTGTCACATTTTCCTCAAGTTTCAACTTCGACTTACCTTTACTCGCTCTTGCAGTTGCCCAAACCGGACGGTGCCGTTTAAAAGGTTGCCGATGAATCCCTGCTTCTCCTGCTGGAGCGTGGAAGTCTGCGGAAGAAAAATGGGTCATGTCGGATTCGGTGGACGATGAATGGATGGCAAACTGTGAGAGAACTAATCAATATGGCCGCCTGAACACAAGTAGTAGTAAATTTAGAAAATTGGATGGCTGTTTCTAAAGAAATGTGCAGTTATCCCTCAAATATTGCGGTTAATGTAGACCAAACATGGCCGTGAAAATTGAAAAATCGCCAAGTAGGGTCACCACTATTAAAAATAAATAAATGTTTTTTTTTAATTTCACTGGTGGGTCCCAGTGGCAAGAGTGGCTTCTGCATATGAGTTTTTTTCCCATAGATTTTCATATTTTTATGAATTTAAAAAAAAAAAGAAAATTACATTTTTAAGTTTATAAAATGTAAAAATCCAACTGAAACTCATAATTGGAAGCCACTTTTGCTACTAGGACTTAGCACTAAAGCTAAAAAAAAAATACATAAAAATAATAAATAGCAGAAAAAATTGTGTAGTAGTGAAGTTGTGATAATCGAGGGATGACTGTAGTTGTTTGTGACCAAAACCTGGATTGACTGTACAAGTGTATGTTGCCGTAAAAATAGTGAACATTGATCTGCACCAAAAACAAAATGATTTTCTCCAAGATAAAAGAGACATCCTTGTAAATGATTGCAGTACTTTATCTCAGTCTTTACAAAGGTGACATCATAAAATTTGTACAGTAGTAATTTAACAAGATATTCAACAGGACATACATAACATGCGCTTGCACGTGTTCTTTACGTCAATCTACCTGAGTCATTAATTATTTTTTTACTTTCATTTTAAGGGTAGGTACCATTTTGGGTCATTTCCTATTCATTTTAAGGGACTTTTTGGGAGCCAATAAATGAAATGAATGCCCTATAAGGGTAAAATTATAAATGTTATAAATGTGTACCATTTGCAAAAGTTGATCCCGTTCCTCCGTGATGCGATCCGCCACCGAAACCACAGTGTCCAGGTAAGTACGCGTCTTGCCCTCTTTCAACAAGCATTCGTCTTTCTGACGCTTCAGCGTACTCAAACGTCTTTTCATCTTCCTGGGATTGGCAGGAGTACAAAGCAGGAGGATTTTTTTTTTATTTTTTATATACCATATTTTCTCGACAATAAGGCGCACTTAAAAGTCTTAAATTTTCTCCAAAATAGACAGTGCGCCTTATAATCCAGTGCGCCTTATATATGGAAAAAACAGAAAACCAAAAAACGAAAAACCACCACTGTCGGATATTAAAAAAAACACAAACGCCTGAACGGAAACAATACTGTTAAATATGCAGATGCCATCTTAGTTTACAACATATTCCATCATATAGCTCCTCTTGCACTGCAAGATTTTATACAAAAAAATCCAAAACATCAACAATGGCTGGCTCTAGAGGTGACTGTGTAGTGAGTGAGTGCTTCATACCTGGAAGTCAATAGCAATTACCCTATTTTCACCACTATAAGGCGCACTTAAGTCTTACATTTTCTCCAAAATAGACAGTGCGCCTTATAATACAGTGCGCCTTATATATGGAAAAAATTTCATTAATTGAGGGTGCGCCTTATAATGCGGTGCGCCTTAGTCGTGAAAATACGGTAGATGTAAGTATAGTAAGCTTCAGCGTGGATTTTCACATTTTTATGAACTTTAAAAAATATATACATATATAATTTTTAAAATACTTCAGTGCTGAGTTCTAGTAGCAAGCGGAGAAAAGAGGAGTGGCTTCCACTTGCGAGTTTCTGATAGATTTTATGAACTTACAAAAAACTAATTTCCCCAGAAAAAAAACGCAATGTAGTGAAGCCGTGATATTGAAGGGATTACTGTAACAAGTTTACCTATTGGTCTGTCCACTCCTCTCCAATTCTCCCCGAAGCCGTTCCACGGCGGCCATCAACTGGGCTTTTTCCGCATGCAAACTTTGATTTTCATGGAGGAGAAGTTCTGCCTGGTCCGCCTTGCTTCTGGTTAGGCTCTGTTCCTGCGTCAGCTCCCTACAAAGCATGACGATAAACAGGATATGGCTTCAAAATGTTGTTTTTCTACACTCTAACCACCAACAACTTGAAATGTTTAAGGTTATATAATGATCCAAAAATTGTACATTAAAAAGGGTGTATTTTTTATGGATTGGCTGCCTATCTAAGCCAAAAAGTTCATACCAAAAAAAATCTACAAAACATTTTCGAAACCCGATTTATTTATTTTACTAAATCCTGTTCCTTTGACCTGCAACAATTCAACATTTTGTGCATTTTTTAGCTAATGCGACTTATTTTCTGAAAAATATGGTTTGATCACATAAATATTTTGCAAGGTTGTCATGTGGGTCCACTTATAATAAAGTGCATTAGCACCGTGTAATATTTTGAGGGCAAACTACATGAATTGAAGCTCTACCGCCTGAGTTTTCCGGCGATGCTGCAGTGCTCCTCCCAGGTGACGGCGTCCTTGAGGCCAGCCCGGAGAGCGATTGCTTCCTTTTGGCTTTGACTTGCCTCCTTCCGATACTTTTCCACGTCCTCCTGCAAACGCTGGTTCTCATTCTCCAGGAGCATCAATTGCTTGGTCACCCGGGACACTGTTTAAGGGGATAGAAGTTGACGCAAAGATGTCCAAAATGAGACAGAGTCCCTCAAGTTCTACTTCTAAATTGAAAAACAAAATGTACCTTCAGAGAGGCGCTTGCCGTTTTCGCTTTTGTTTTTAGAATTCAGCTCTTCCAGCTGCTCAATCAGTTCTTGATTTTCCTTTAGGACCAGTAAGGCCTGCTGCTGAATTTTCTGGCTTCACAAAAACACATTTTTTACCGTGACCGGACGTTTGGTCGCTGGTCTTTTGGTCGCCTGTCAAATGTACTTGGATATTAAACAGTACTTGGATTTTAAACAGTACTTGGATTTTAAACAGTACTTGGATTTTAAACAGTACTTGGATTTTAAACAGTACTCGGATTTTAAACAGTACTCGGATTTTAAACAGTACTCGGATTTTAAACAGTACTCGGATATTAAACAGTACTCGGATATTAAACAGTACTCGGATATTAAACAGTACTCAGATATTAAACAGTACTCAGATATTAAACAGTACTCAGATATTAAACAGTACTCAGATATTAAACAGTACTCAGATATTAAACAGTACTCAGATATTAAACAGTACTCAGATATTAAACAGTACTCAGATATTAAACAGTACTCAGATATTAAACAGTACTCAGATATTAAACAATACTTAGATATTAAACAGTACTTAGACATTAAAACACTACCTAGATATTAAACAGTACTTCGATATTAAACAGTACTTCGATATTAAACAGTACTTCGATAATAAACAGTACTTCGATAATAAACAGTACTTCGATATTAAACAGTACTTCGATATTAAACAGTACTTCGATAATAAACAGTACTTCGATAATAAACAGTACTTCGATAATAAACAGTACTTAGAAATGAAACAGTACTTCGATGATAAACAGTACTTCGATGATAAACAGTACTTCGATGATAAACAGTACTTAGATATTAAACTCTCTCTTTTAGATATTAAACTCTCTCCCATGAATATAATTTTGAGAGTTGGCTTCAACAGTAAACTGTCACCATTTGACCGTCGACCAAACGTCCGAGCACCATTTTTATAGGTTATTTTGTAAAGAACAGCTCATGAAAAAGTAATCTTTGTGTCTCATCTTTACCATTCCTCCTTGCTGAGGTCTTCAGTTTCCTCAGCTATTAAACGGCGACACCGTTCATTTTCTTTCAGCACCTCCTCCACTTGCACCCGAAGCTTTTTGACTTCCTCCTGAGGTGACCAATCATATCTTTTTTTTTAATATCATTTAGCCTCAATGTTCGGGTAGGGTCGTCTTCTTACCTCGGCGGCGCGTAGAAGAGCGTCTTTTTCATTTAACATGTCATCGTAGGCCAACATTAGTGGAGATAGATGCTTCATGTCCAACTGTGTCACAAATAATTACAAAAAAAAAACATTAAAAACAAAATTATTTGTCTTTTGTGCAAATTATACATTCGAATTACCGTATTTTCATGACTATAAGGGGCACCCTCAATGAATGACATTTTTTTCCATATATAAGGCGCACTGGATTATAAGGCGCACTGTCTATTTTGGAGAAAATTTAAGACTTTTACGTGCGCCTTATAGTCGTGAAAATATGGTATACATTTTATTTTTTTATTTAAACTTGCATGATATGTTGGTAGTAATATGAAAGCAAAAAGGTGATGGAATTTTGGAGTAATGAGGTTAAAGGTCATAATAATAATAAATTGCAGGTCATAGGTCAGGAAAGTAAATTGCAACAGTTCAAGAATAAACAATGTTAATTTATTTATTTATTCAAAATTGCATGATATGTTGTTAGTAATATGAAACCAAAAAGGTGATGGAATTTTGGGGTAATGATGTCAAAGGTCAGAAAAGTAAATTGCAGGTCAAAAGGTCAGAAAAGTACATTGCAACACTTCAAACTAAGTTTTTTTTTAACATGCATGATATGTTGGCAGTAATATGAAACCAAAAATGTGCAAGAATTTTGGGGCACTAAGGCCAAAGGTCAGAAAAGTAATTTGCAAGTCAAATGTCAGAAAAGTAAATTGCAACAGTACAGAAACAAAAGTTTTTTTTGCGTTGTGTTGCTCACATTTGCTACTTACCAGCCATGGAGGAGGAGAAGCCATCTTGGGGAAACTGCTTAATTTGGAGATCTGCAACATACATCATAACAAGACACTAGTACTGATGCTCTACTAAAACGACTAACAGACTTGAATAAAAATGTAAGAAACACTCAAAATGAGAAGGACTCCAACCTCCTGCTTGCTGAGGGGCCTGTATTTAGTCTGGTAGGCACTGAGTTCTACACTCAGACGATGGACATTTTGTTTGAGAGCGTCGTTTTCATCCACCAGCTCTTGTGCTTGCTTTCTTACGTCCCTTAGCTCGGCTAATGTGCCTGGAAGAGAGACCAAATATAGTCGTACCTCTACTTACAACATCAATTGGGTACACAACTTTTTTGGGAACTTGAACATTTTGTAAGTAGAAGTGTACTTTATATGTAAATTCTCTAATTTGTTCTACGATCCTCACACAACTGACTTTTATTTGGGGAAAAAGTGTCAAATTTATCATTAATTTTGTAAGTAGAAGTGTACTTTATATGTAAATTCTTTAATTTTTTCTACGGTCCTCACATAACTGACTTTTATTTGGGAAAAAAGTGTCATATTCCTCATTAATTTTGTAAGTAAAAGTGTACTTTATATGTAAATTCTTTCATTTGTTCTACGGTCCTCACATAACGGACTTTTATTTGGGAAAAAGTGTCATATTCCTCATTAATTTTGTAAGTAGAAGTGTACTTTATATGTAAATTCTTTAATTTTTCCTACGGTCCTCACACAACTGACTTTTATTTGATAAAAAGTGTCAAATTGCTCATTAATTTTGTAAGTAGAAGTGTACTTTATATGAAAATTCTTTAATTTTTTCTACGGCCTTCACAAAACTGACTTTTGTTTGGGGAAAAAGTGTCAAATTGATGATTAATTTTGTAAGTAGAAGTGTACTTTATATGTAAATTCTTTAATTTGTTCTACGGTCCTTACACAACTGACTTTTATTTTGGGAAAATGTGTTAAATTGATGATTATTATTACCTGAAGGTGAGGTTTTGATTGGCGGGTGTCGAGCACGTCTGACTTCTTGTTCTATTTGATGCAGCTTTTCCTCCAATAAGGTGTTCTTGTCCTTCAGCGCCTTCACTTCTTTTTGATCCTTGGTTATGACACTGACCTCATGAGATTTGGATTGGCTGGTTGCTGAACATTAGATGAAATTACTTATTACTATGGGAAATAGGAAGAACAAAATAAGAGATTTTGATTTTTAATGCTCACCTGACATATCGTCTTTATTATTTATAGAGTCTTTCTTCTTCGGTTTCTTCTTTTTGTTGGCTTTGGGGGGGTCCATCGTATTTTTGGAGAGGAATTCTGACAAAACAAAAGTTCCATTTATATTAGAAATGCAATATAATCAAGTAGAAAGTTACAATTGGAGAGCATATAAATGTCCACAAGGGGCAGTGTCCACATTGGAGAGTTTAATAATAATAAAGAGAGAGGTTTAAAAGTTGAAATAATATTAATTAGAAACCATATGAACTTATTTACTATGATAAATAGGGGTAACACTACATTTCCACTTATTCGCGGTGTTTGAAACTTTGCTGATTTTCCGTTTTTTTTCTCCGAAGTCATAGTGAAAGTTGAGGGACTACTGCAGAATTTTTTTCACAGTTTCCCCCGTTTTTCGCAGTTTTTGACACTACATTTTTCGGGTTTTTTCTTCAAATTTTGCAGGTTGCAGTGAAAGTCGGGGGACTACTGCCAATTTTTTTTCACAGTATTCCCCCATTTTTCACATTATTTGACACTGCAAATTTTTCGTAGTCGGGGGACTACAGTATATACATATTTTTTGTAATATGGGATTGACTGCCCCATACTTATGTGAAAAGTCCAGTAAACCGAGGCTTGATATGAAAAATAATAATTCTCTAATGGTTTTGAACTTATCAACCATTTTCTAGACCAACTTTTACCTGGAGAAGATTCCCTGCTTGTCAACGTCGGACTCGACCGGGGTGAACCTGTCTGGAAGACAATAGGAAAACATCTTGTAGCAAAATATCAATTCCAATAACTGTCAATTTTGTCAATGCCTCACCAAGTGTTTTAACGGCAAAAGTTCTTCGGCATCTGAACACTTCTTCTGCCCTCCTCGAGTTTGGAAATAATATTCTTCTTTTTCCATACCGCCTCCTTCATCTTCTTCCTGATGATGTCGCTCCTCTTCAGAGTTCTCGGGAGAGGACAGACGGAGACGAGTGACAAACCCTTGGCTGAGTAAGACCGAAAATGCAAGTTAGGCTGCGGAAAATCATTTTGAAAAACATTTACAGCGTAAATAACTATGCATGCAAAAAGTTGGCTACCGTGTGTAGGAAGTTGTGCCGATGTTGCTCTGAGAAATGAAGGAGTTTGATTGGTCGCTGTCAGAAAAAGCGCGATTACGGGCTGGGGGAAGCGCCCACGTCTGTCCAGTCAGCGATGAAGACAAAATGGCCGCTGCTAAGGCTGATCTGCAGATTATTCAAAATAAAAATAGGGAAAAAATGTGGTGGAGGAGTGGTTAGCGCGTCTCTTTTGGGAAAGAGGGTTCGATACCCAAGTCCAGAGATTCTTGTGTGGAGTTTGCATGTTTTCACCAGAATGAAGTGGGTTTTCTGTGGGTATTTTGACTTCCTCTTTTGTTTATTTTAAATTTTTTTCCTCAGTTTGTTTTCATTAATTGTATTTCTTTAAGGCACCTGAATAATACAGAAATCGTTGTAATATCATGGCTGCGATACCCAAAAAATTGCAAAATAGGGTCAATAACAATGTGCAATATCTTAGATTGTGCAATATTTTAGAATTTTCCTTGCCAGGATGTGACTTTTAATATTTTATATTACTTATTTCGGTTTTTTTTTTACTGGAAAAAACGCACTTTGTGGAGTAGCACCACCAAATTCTAATAACTACCTAGCAAGAGTGGGTTTCACATTTTTATGAACTTTAAAAAAAAAAAAAAAACATTTATTCAGCAAGCAGAAGGGGGCGTGGCTTCTACTGGAGATTTTCACATTTTTATGGCCTTAATTTTAAATAAATAGCAGGAAAAAATTGTGAAGTGAATTCGCGATAATCGCATACCTGTCAACCTCGAACCATTTGTGATCTTACCAAATTTTGTTTTCGCCCTTACATATATGTATAAATACATGGAAAATCTTACCACTTTACTTTTTTGTAAAAAATCACGAACAACAAGTAGAAAATGTATGTTTATGTGTTTATTGCTTTTCAAAGTTCCACTACAACAGCTTCCTACAAAAATTGTTCCAATACCTGGAATTGAATCAAACCTGCAAATTCATCTGTTCTTGTTTCCCACTCTTTTCTGTGTCTTCCATGCTGTTCTCTCTTTTTCTTTGGTGCTGGTTCAGCCAATTTCAAAGTCCTTTTCATTGAAGCCATTGTCAGATAAATCAACTTGTACCACGTGTAAGAGTGTATTCTTGACTTGTAAACAGACCAGAAACAGCTGATCAAATGAAAGTAAACATAAACAAGGGAACAGGAAACGGAAATCACATGGTGAAAGTGTTACAAAACGAAATGTTTATCATGATCTTTTTTTTTTAGCCAATCAGAGGCGCCGGTACATATATCACTTGGCAGACATGCGTTTCCGGGAAGAAACAATGGCGGATGGTGAAAAATGGCTAGAAAGTGCCTTAATTTATTTTTTTTTCTCAAAATCACCGTTTAGCGTACCATTTTCATGTGTACAGCGTACCAATATAAAAATGGGCTTTCAGTTGTACCAATTACGGCGAGAACGTACCAGTTGACAGGTATGTAATCGAGGGAATACTGCAATACTAAACACGGTGGTTACCAAGCTGGTGCGCAGCTTGCTGATTAGTTGATAATTTAATTCAGGTGTGTTGATGGAGATATGAGGAAAAAATGACTATATTGGGGCCTTTGAGAACCAGAAATGGACATTAAACATTCATTCAAATCACAAATGAATAAATATGACAGTACACAAGGACAGTAACTCATGAATATCCTTCTATAATTGAGTATAGCGTGAATAAAAGAGGGAAAGCAGGCTTAAGAGTTGGGAAAACACGGAAAGGGATACAAAAAAGGAAAGAGAATAGGGTATAAATGAGGTTTTGTGGAGTCGGTTGGTGTACCTGGGTCTTTCGGGTGAGGGGTCAGGACTACGCGGGGGTGGGGTACGGGGTACAGCCGCTTTGGGGGCGATGGAGGCGGCAGGGATCAAACCATGCGCGATATGTTTCTACACACAGACATAAAATGTGAGGGAGGCAAAGGCGACAAAACTAAAATGTTGGTTCGTGTGGTGGAGTTGTCATGTTAAAATTGTAAAGTTTAAAAGTATAAAATGAAAATTTAAGGGGTAACACTCACAAATTGTTTGTCTCTGTCCCTCCAGAAGTTGAGCTTCAACATGGCGGATGGTCCGTTTCTTCGAAGTTTCTCGAATTTAAGGCAAAGCTTCGGCGGTTGGTGGACCTGCTGTAAAGTGCGGAGAGACTGTAGATGTCGTTTTATTTCGAGTTTATTTCGGTTATTCTCGGTTTTTAGGGCAGTAATGTCCGCTCCTCCGTCAGGTGGCTACTTGTAGCGAGGTAGCTTCCGCGTTTCGAGACGCGTTGTTGGCAAATCGCACTTCGCTTCATCGGCTGGTGTGATTGGCTGGGTGACTATCTTCTGGCCAATCAGAGGAGAGGTTGATTTTGCCTAGCAACCATTTGCTAGATTACGGATATTCAAATTTTTCCTTTAGAGGGCGACAGAGTTCAACAAATAACCCTAGAAACATTTAAATAAAATACAAAATATACACTTCTAACCAGTTACAGTGCAATTGTATATAAATGAAGGTATTCTTTTCTATTTTATTTGATACATTCATTAGTTGCTGTAGAAAGCGGTGTACAAGAAGAAAAAATGATATTTTAAAGAGCAAATTGAAATAAACATTCCAAAATTATGTTTTTGTCCCTTTCGATTTTATTAAGATTAGACTCTACACAATAAAATTCAAAGAAGTATTTAGGCCACACATAGAATGACTAATACAACAAAAAAATGGAACACTGCTTTTTCTTGTTTGCAATATCCCACCTGGGTGTAAATGCATAAATCTCAGAAAGACAAAAAAATATGAATAATCATAATGAGCACTTTTAAAAACAACATGGCACCGAGACCTTTGTACATGCATACAAACATACACAAAAAGAGAGAAAAATACATTCCTTCAAGAAAACCAACGTGCAAAAAGGTTTTTTTTTGTATTTTTTTTAAATTCACATACTACAACACAACCTAACGGAACCAAGTAGATTGTTTATATGACATAAATAATAGTAATTTGATTATCAAACATGGATAACAATCTACTTTGTAGACAAAAAGAAATCCGGCCAACACTGTAAAAAGTGTCAGCAAAAAAAATAAGGCCGCAGTCTTTCCATGATTAATTAAATTAAGGTGACATGGTCAGTCTGAATCTACATTCATATAATTAATTATATTATGTTAATTAGATACTTTATCCTTATTATAATGGACGTGCTATTGATATATATATTTCTTTTTTGGAATGTTTTTAATCACTCCATTTACTTTTTACAGCGGAAAAAGAATATGTACAGGCATTTTAGTGGTATGTGCAAGGCAAGTATTAAATCATATTTTTGTTATTATTGCAAAAAAATCAGAATTAATCGAAATTTTGGGGAAAATCAAACATTTTTAGGTATTTAGGTGTTTTTAATGATCCTGCCACTTCTCCCAGTCCAAATGGATTGGACGCGTGTCACCGTTATGTTAGAAAATTTGTAAAAAAAATTAAATTAATTCAACTTTAGTCTTTTGTGATTACCCTTTTTTGCAAATTAATTTAACATCATTTTTTATAGCATATTTACCGGAGAAAAAACAATAATGACCCTAAAAAAATATATTTTTCCCCAAAAACGCATAAATGCAACTTCCTTCCCTCTTGTAATGTCAACTTTTATGAAATATGATTTCCACTGAAAAATATATATACTCACATGACGTAGTTTTGGCTAAAAAAGTCAAATTTTCCTTATAAAATTAGCATTTTTATGGGTTTTTTTTCATTCGGTTAAGTGTGTGGGTGTGTTTTGTGTTTTTTGTGGGTTTTTTCAGGGTACCTGTGTATTCAAAAGTGGGTGGCGTCTTTGTAGGAGCTGGGAAATGTCGGGCAAGGTTTGTTCCACGACTGTTCGGCGGTCGGAAGGCTGACTGTACTGGCGCTTTTCATCTTGTTTTTAAGCCCCCAGCTGAGGAAGGAGGATTTTTTGCTGATTTTGCGCGATTTGCCGTTTTTGTCGTCGCCATCGTAGGCCAGGCAGATCATGGAGTAAGTCTTGGGAAGGTTGCCGCAGAAGGTGGCGCTCTTGGTCGGCTGTTAAACGGCCAAGTAAATGTATTAAAAAATGTTTTAGGTTCAAGTTTTTGGGGATTTTTGACATGGCCAAAAAATACACTTATTCTAATTGTAATTTTTGAGTTATTGTGTATAACATTTTGACTTAGTCCTTCAAATGAGAGCCTAAGTAGTAAAGTGAGAATTTAGGTATCGTGATAATATTTTCAAAATAAAATAACAGATACTTTCTGGGGGATTTGTAAATTGTATTTTGTATGTAAAAAAATGTTTTTAGTTACTCATTTGTGTATGAAAAACCTGAAAATGTTGTACCTAGAAGCATTCATAAGTAGAGGTATGACTGTATAAGTATTATATAAGTATAATAACTTTGTTGTACTTTAAATGTGGCAAATAGAAAAATATTTTTTACATGTTGAAATGTATTAATTAAAATAAAGTTATACTTACACAGTCATACTTCTACTTATGAATGCTTCTAGGTATGAAATATTCAGGTTACAAATTTTGCAAATGAGTGACTCAAGATACAACAAAAAATCCAAGTTACAAAATCCCCCAAAAAGTAAATATATTTCCTTACCTGTTATTTTATTTTCAAAATATTGCATTGATTTTCACTTTAGAACAACACGTACAACAAAAGTAGTCATACATCTCTCAAAAAATATCGAATTGGAAAAAAAATATTCGCTTTATTGGTAGCAAAAAAAACCCAATAACTTTGCAATGGCGTTTTGAGAGAAAAACTATAAATGTGGCCTCACCATGGTGGGGTTAGCGTCCAGCACGCTAACGACGGTAATGTCCACGCCCTGCTCTTCGACGTCTTTGAGGAGTTTCATGACTTGGCCCACGGCCATCCACTTGCATTCCACCTCGCCCACGGCAACAATGTAGTCGCCCTCTTTGAGCCCGTCGGCCTGTCGCCGAGCAAAAATGTACCCGAGTCAATATTTACACACCAGGTCCGCTTCACCTACTTTCATTTGGACAAACAAACACCTGTCAAAAGTCAACCGAGTTCTTTCTGACATCTTATTATTGTTCTCAATTCCGTATGAATCATCTCTCTAAATAGGTAAGTAAATAAATAAATTGCATATTTATATATGTGTGTAGATGTATACATGTGTATACATGTGTATACATGTGTATACATGTGTATACATGTGTATACATGTGTATACATGTGTATACATGTGTATACATGTGTATACATGTGTATACATGTGTATACATGTGTATACATGTGTATACATGTGTATACATGTGTATACATGTGTACACATGTGTACACATGTGTACACATGTGTACACATGTGTACACATGTGTACACATGTGTACACATGTGTACACATGTGTACACATGTGTACACATGTGTACACATGTGTACACATGTGTACAAATGTGTACAAATGTGTACAAATGTGTACAAATGTGTACAAATGTGTACAAATGTGTACAAATGTGTACAAATGTGTACAAATGTGTACAAATGTGTACAAATGTGTACAAATGTGTACAAATGTGTACAAATGTGTACAAATGTGTACAAATGTGTACAAATGTGTACAAATGTGTACAAATGTGTACAAATGTGTACAAATGTGTACAAATGTGTACAAATGTGTACAAATGTGTACAAATGTGTACAAATGTGTACAAATGTGTACAAATGTGTACAAATGTGTACAAATGTGTATAAATGTGTACAAATGTGTACAAATGTGTACAAATGTGTACAAATGTGTACAAATGTGTACAAAAGTGTACAAAAGTGTACAAAAGTGTACAAAAGTGTATAAAAGTGTATAAAAGTATATACATATGTATAGATGTACATAGATATATAGATGTATAGATATGTAGATATGTAGATAGATATGGATATATCTATATATATATATATATATATATATATATAGATATATGGATATATATATATATATATATATAGATATATGGATATATATATATATATATATATATATATATATATATATATATATATATATATATATATATATATATATATATATATATATATATATATATATATATATATATATATATATATATATATATATATATATATATATATATATAGATAATATAGATATATAAAAATATATACATATCGATAGATATATAGATATATATGTATATTGGTATATATATACATATACAGATATAGTGATTTTGAATGAAAGTTTTTGTACTCACAGCAACAGGGCTAAGAGGATCCAGCGAGACCACCTGGACCGGCGCGTCCCCCTTCAGGGTGAAGCCCAGATCTCTGTCCTCCGTACGGAGACGCACCGTCCGAGGCGGCGTCCAACGCTGCTTGGCGGAGAACACCGAAAGAGGACCCTGAACGGACACACATTGGACACCACAATCATTAAAACAGAATAAATAATGTAAATACCGTATTTTTTCGCATATTTGCCGCCTCTGCGTATAAGCCCCATCCTTAAAATCGCTGTATTTGATAATTTCCCTCGTATAAGCCGCTGTATCATCCGCATTTTCTGCATCTCAAGTCTAATTAGTGCGCATATAAGCCGTACCATTGATTCAGTCACCATTTTTTTGTGTTCCAAATGCGGCTTATATGCCAGAAAATACGGTAATCCTGTTTTTTTTTTTTTTATCCAAAAAGAATGGAAGCCTTATTAAAGCATTCTTTTTTGGTATTTATCTGATGGGAAAATCTCTGTTTGATGAATGCATTCTTTTCTTGAAGGGATGACACACTCTTTGGATTAAAGTGGGACAAACAAAGAATAGAACATTCGTTGGTTTTCCTGACCGTTTATCCTCACAAGGGTCATTGGAGACGGACTAAAATGTTAAAAAACATGAATCTAAGTAAAATAGAACTTTGGAGATTTTAGTATTGCATGAATTTGGATCATATTTTTTGGATTATACACATTTTGGACTTGAATTACTGCTTTGTATGGTAGTTTATGATGATATAATGATATTTAAATTGAATTAAAGTTTGTTTTTCGTTGAATTGGAACTTCTGAGACGGGGCTACGGCACCCCCGCGCAAATGGAACATTCCATTTGGACTCAATCACATTGAAATGAAGTTTTTGAAGGAATTAAAAACATCAAAAATTACATAAATTGCTATTTAGAGGAAAACAAAGTATAGTTTTGATATACTTTCTATTCCAAATAATAGCAGTTGTCAATAATCAGAACCAACAACCATTTCTTCCACCATTAGTGTTAGATGACCACAACCCGAATAAATACCCATATAAAAACACCCACATTTTTTAAAGGCATAAAAATAACATTGTGAGTAAAAGATTAGTAACCCACATACCAGCCTCCGGAAAAAGTCTGTGACTTTCACCTTTAAGGCGCTGGGAAATTCCATCTCTGCTTGATGCTCAGTTTTTGCTGAAAAAAATGATAATAAATAATAATAATAATAATTGCAAATGAATAACAACTGACACATTTTAAGAGTTATTATTAATTAATATAAAGGGAGTCCTCGAGTTATGATGTTTTTTTACTTCATTTTATCACAAATAGAGAATACTGCATCTAAGTTTTACTTATAAAGTACTTCTACAGTCATACCTCTACTTATGAATGCCTCTAGTTGCAAAAGTTTCAGGTTACAATTTTTTTTATATGCAAATGAGTGCCTCGAGATATTAAAAAGATTATAAAACCCCCCAAAAAGTAAATGCATTTCCTTATCCATTATTTTATTTACAAATTCCGCTTATTAAGCGATTAAAAACTTACAAATTCAAAATAGCACATATTTTCACACACACACACATGGGGCACACGTAAAAGTCTAAAATGTACTACAAAGTGGACGGCATTCAGCCCATGTAGAACGGGCTCCTGGCGGACAAACATGGGTATTACACCTATAACAGCCACAGAGGGAAATATTTCAGTGGCTAAGGGCATATTTTCATATACTTTATTTATTTTAAAACATTAATAAATCATTTCCTTATATTTTTTTCTCATTTTTGTGTGTTTCCTCACATTTTTCATACAAAATGGGACACTTTAACCTATTTTAAAGGGTTTAATTGGCAGTTATGTGAGGACCGTAGAACCAAATAGAGAATTTACATATAAAGTACACCTCTACTTACGAAAATTTTCAAATTACGAAAAAAAACATTCGTAAGTAGAGGTATCACTGTATTTTACTTTGAATTTTGCCGCAACTTTCTACTAAAACAGTAAAATCCGACTTTGCCGGTGTAGAATTGAAACTCGAGGACTCCCCCTGTGGCCAATAATGATCGGGAATGTCAAAATTTGCCTCGTAAACGAACAACACCAAAAAAAATAGCACAAAAGTGCACTCACAGATAATGTCGGGCGCCTCCAGGTAGTCGGTGAACTCCTCGTCCGTCTGGTTGTCGCCGGCCTTGCGCAAAGAACGCTGATGGCTGGCTTTTAGGATGTCTTGCAACATCTCCAGCTTATTAAGGTGATGGCACAAGGAGTAGATCCTCAGCGCCTCCTCATGGCCAGCGATGGCTCGGCGGATGTGGGCTTTTCCTGTCAAGGGACACCAAAATATTCCTTTACTTTGGATTGGGAGCGTCAAACTACGGCCTAACGACGAAAGGCCAACCCACCGATTCGCTCTCTCTCGGCCGGCTTTTTCAAAACGTCCAGAGGCGAACATCCGTCAGGAAGGCGGTCGTAAACTTGGGACAAAGTCTTTTCATGCTGGTCCTCGTCATCGCTTGGACTGACTGGACACAGACGGTAAGACAGGCGTATTTTTCGGAGTATAATGGCATTTTTAGGAGGGTAATTTTTTATTAGAAACGATGTGGTAAGTGGATAACAACTGGCTAAATGGGTATTCAAGTTTTTCTGATATAAGTGTAGCCTAGAAAAACCAAAAAGAATACAACAAGCTGTCGGAAAAAAATACCATAAATTTCATAAATCGACCAAATCCAGCTACTTGTCTGCACTATCAAACTTTTTTGTGTCTTTAAACCACCAAAGAAAAAAAATCTAAGAAAAAAGAAAAATCAGCGAAAAAGAAAAATCTACGAAAAAGAAAAATCAACAAAAAAAACAACGAAAAAGAAAAATCAATGAAAAAAAATCTACAAAAAAATCTACAAGCACATCTACAAAAAGAATCTACAAAAAAAAACAACGAAAAAAAAATCAATGAAAAAAATAAATCAACAAAAAAAATCTACAAAAACTCCACAAAAAACATCTACAAAAAGTCTACTAAAAAGAAATATCAACAAAAAAGAAAAATCAATGAAAAAAATAAATCTACCAAAAAAATCTACCCAAAAAAATACTATACAAAATCTACCAAAAAAAATACTATACAAAATCTACCGACAAAGAGAGAAAGAAAAAGTATCTTAGTGACGAATAAACCAAGAAACAACAAAAAAACATGGACTTACCTTGATGGTCCAACAAGGCCAAGGCCAAAAAATAATGCGCCATGGATCGGTAGTGATTGGTCTTGACTTGAGACATGGTGGACCAGAAGAAAGGCACGTTGTCTTTAACCGGCGTCTGGATCATGGACTGGTGGACGTGGTCGTAGATTTCCGACACTTTGGCCGCCTCCTGCGCCATCCGGAGAAGGCTCAGGAACTCGTTGCGGACCCCGGGGAGGGCCAGCTGCTCGAACAGGCACTCCTGGGCCTGCGCTAGCATCATGCGGATTAGCATGGCTAGCATGGCGGGGCTCATGTCGTAGCTGGGCGTGTGCGTGAAAGTCTCCTTCAGGTGGTTCACGATGCCTGAGTGACCAATCCAGTCGTTATTGTACTTACTTATGTTGACTACTTATGTAGACTACTTACTTATGTAGACTACTTACTTATGTAGACTACTTACTTATGTAGACTACTTACTTATGTAGACTACTTACTTATGTAGACTACTTACTTATGTAGACTACTTACTTATGTAGACTACTTACTTATGTAGACTACTTACTTATGTAGACTACTTACTTATGTAGACTACTTACTTATGTAGACTACTTACTTATGTAGACTACTTACTTATGTAGACTACTTACTTATGTAGACTACTTACTTATGTAGACTACTTACTTATGTAGACTACTTACTTATGTAGACTACTTACTTATGTAGACTACTTACTTATGTAGACTACTTACTTATATTGACTACTTACTTATATTGACTACTTACTTATATTGACTACTTACTTATATTGACTACTTACTTATATTGACTACTTACTTATATTGACTACTTACTTATATTGACTACTTACTTATATTGACTACTTACTTATATTGACTACTTACTTATATTGACTACTTACTTATATTGACTACTTACTTATATTGACTACTTACTTATATTGACTACTTACTTATATTGACTACTTACTTATATTGACTACTTATATTGACTACTTACTTATATTGACTACTTATATTGACTACTTATTATTTATCACTTATTAATTATTTGTCTGTTTATTTGTTGTTGTTATTTGTGCACTTCTGTACATATTTAGGTTTTGACTAATGTCGACTACTTTTTTGCACATATAAGCCTTGATTAAGTCACATTTGTTTTGTTACAAATAGGGCTTATATGCGAGAAAATACCTGAAGTCAGCTTTACTTAAGCGCCACCTTTCCTAAATATTTACAAAGCGACAACATGATATCCACTCTTGGGAGTTTCCTAATATTCCTGCCTTCACCCCCATGTAAACGGTCCGGTTCTCTGGAAAAGTTTTTGCCTATTTTTTCCCCCTGTTCATCTACTGACATATTTTTTTCCATACCTGCTGCCGTCTGGAATGCCGAAATGGCGTTCCTCAAGCCACTCGACGTCTGCCGGTCACTGCGGGTGGCGATTTGTGAGTAAAGGGCGGCTACATTGAAGAGGATGCTGGCTTTCTCCAAGGACAAGTTTTGCTGGCAAACTGGTACGCCGGTAAAGGAATCGTACCTGAGGTTGAAAATGGAAAAGTCAATGAATAAAATTGAAAAATATAATCAAAATAAATTACTGTATTTTAACGACTACAAGGCGCACTTGAAAGTCTTAAATTTTCTCCAAAATAGACAATGCGCCTTATAATCCAGTGCGCCTTATATATGGAGAAAACAGAAAACCAAAAACGAAAAACCACCACTGTCGGATATTAAAAAAACACAAACGCCTGAACTGAAACAATACTGTTAAAAAAGCAGATGCCATCTTAGTTTGAGAAATCTTCCATCATATAGCTCCTCCCCCACTGCAAGATTTTATACAAAAAAATCCAAAATGGCTGGCTCTAGAGGTGACTGTGTAGTGAGTGCTTCATACCTGGAAGTCAATAGCAATTACCAAATTTTTACGACTATAAGGCGCACTTATTTTCTCCAAAATAGACAGTGCGCCTTATAATGCAGTGCGCCTTATATATGGGAAAAATGTCATTCATTATAGTCGTGAAAATACGGTTCTTGAATACGGTATTTGAACGTACCAAGTGAAGAAAATGCCACTGTGATGCGCAGCTGAGAAGAATCGACTCTCGACGAGTGGTAGATGGTTGAAGTACTTTGCGAGAAGCTCCACGCCAGCCTCGCTACGACTTGGCGTCCTGCAGGACTGCAAATGAATAAAATGGATTATTAATCCGACAGATCGAATCCCAGACCACCATATACGAATCCCGGTGCCTAGGAAGGACAAAGAAAGACAATGCAGGACCATAACAGCCAAGACAAACAGACCCAAGAACAGTTTCAAGAACCGTCGCCATAGTCAACCCGAGTTCTGGACCTAGGATGACTTAATCAAGACTTACTGCTAACCACTTTAGTCACTTTTTTTGTACCTAATTATTTATGTGACCACTTATTCAATGTTGACTACTATTCATTTATCAATTATTATAATGCATTGATTATTTATCTGTTCATTTGTTGGTTGTTGTTATTTGTGCACTTTTCTACAGTAAAATCTTGAATACCGCGGTTAAATGTAGAGCAGACAACATGGCCATGATAATTGAAAAATTACAAAGTAGTGTCACCTCTAAAAGTTTTTGTTTATTTTCTTATTAATGCTGTCTTATTAGCAAGAGTAGCTTACGCTTAAGAGTTGCAGCATAAATTTTCACATTTTTTATGAACTTAAAAAAAAAATAATAATAATTGATAGCGGGGAAAAAAAATCATAGTGAATTCGCGATAAGCGAAGACGCGATAATTGAGGGATTACTGTACTTATTTATGTTTTGACTACTTATGTTGACTACTTATTTATTATCCATTACTTGTTTATGGATTATTTGTCTGTTTGTTGTTGTTATTTGTGCATGTCCCTACTTATTCAAGTTTTGCCTACTTATGACACAATACCTGAGAGATTACTGTACTTATTTATGTGTTAACTACCTATATTGTCTACTTATTTATTATTCATGACTTATTGCTTATTTGTCTGTTTGTTGTTGTTATTTTTGCACTCCATGGTGACGCTTTGAATCTCATTATACTATAATGACAATAAAAAAATGAAATGAAATTAAAAAAATATATATATTAAAATAAACATCAGATAATCCTACCTGCCGCAAGTCCATCAAGTCGGCGAGCTCATCTTCGTAGCTGGCGCCATTCTCGTTGTAATGCGAACTGATGTAAGCCTGTTGGAAACATGACAAAATATTAGTAACCAAAATAAGATCAATATTTGGTGCATTACATGACCAACGGTGCAATTCCCACGTTGAACCAAACAAAACAAAGGTGTGTTGTTGACACTCCCGACATTGTTTGAGATAGCAATGCTACATTAGCATTAGCATAAGACAATTTAGGTCAAAATAATGTCTGGACGAGTGTATTTTACCTTAAAAGGAGAAGAAAAGTCAACTTCTTTTGTCTCCTTCAGACCCAACGCGATTAACGGGATGTTGGAAATTTCTCTAAAGAGGAAAAACAAACAAAAACAATGAAAATAAAGACAATAAAATAAACAAAACAGTTGCAGACAGAAACTAATTGAAAGCCTTTTTACAGGAGAGTACAGTCATACCTCTACTTACGAAAGAAAGTTTCAGGGTTACGAAATTTTATCCAAGTTACAAAATCCCCCAAAAAGTAAATGTATTTCCTTATCCCTTATTTAATTTTGAATTAAAAACTATACAAATGCAACGTTGCACATATTTTCACATAGACACACATAGGGCACACGTAAAAGACTAAAATGTACTACTAAGTAGACGGCTTTTGACCCATGTAGAATGGGCTCTAGCTGGCTTCTTGTGGAAAAACTTGGGTAGTACATCTATTATGGCCACGGAGGTCGATATTTTAGCGGCGCAGAGCTAATTTACAAATGCTTTATTTATTTTAAGACATTAATAAAACATTTCCTTATATTTTTTTCTCATTTTTTGTATCTTTCAAGCAAATTTAGGACACTTAAACCTATTTTAAAGGGTTGTGTGAGGGCTGTGGAAAAAATTAGAGAATTTACATATAAAGTACACCTCTACTTACAAAATAGTTACGAAAAAAGTACTGGAACCAATTAATTTTGTAAGTAGAGGTATAACTGTATTAGCTTGTATTAAATATCCGACTATGTAATTTTTTTCAAATTAATGAGGCACTAGTTGCGAGTTAATTACATAACTGAATGTCAGTACAGTAATACCTTGACATATGAGTGCCCCAACATAAGAGGAATTTGAGATAGATCATAACCACTAGATAGCTATTTGTTACTTTGTGAATAGGTGGTGAATTAGACCCAATAAAGTATGTTTTTCCATTTTAATATCCTCTTTTTTGTGTTTTTTCCAGAGGGTGGGCACCAATTAATTAGCATTTACTTCATTGCTATAGAAAAAAAAATGATTTGAGATACGAGTAAACCCCAATTAGAATTCCAAGTAAATGTGAAAGTTGCCATTTTCAATCAATCCCGAGAGCAGACGCACATAGGGATTAGCCAGATGGTGTCGCCACGGCAACAGAAGGTGTTTGGATTTAAAAAGTCAAGGGAGGGTTTTTCTTTTTCCTTTTTTTTAAAGCGTTACAGGCATGTAAACAAAACTTCACAAGGTGTTTTGGACCCTACTAAAATCAAAACAGATGTTTGCAATGACTGTTGATTAGCTTTTAAGGGTGTTTCCAAACTGGTTCAATCAGGTTTTCAGTCTAACTGACAAGGAATAACACTACTTTTTAACCCATCTGTTGTTCCAAAAGTAGAAGTTAAACTGCCTGTACTGGATCAGTTGGGAAAAAATAAACCTCAAGGCAGTCAGGCAATAGTTTGGACACCCCAGGAAGCTGCTGACAGATGGAAAACAGGCTAAGCTTGATAGCAAAGGTGGACCACAGAAAGCTGACAAAGAGCCGATACTGGTTCTGCGCTGGAAAGGATCACGGCTCAGTCTTGGGAATCCCAGGAGGTTTTGGTTAATGAGCCGGGTGTCAAACCCAGTTCGAGGTCCGATGACATCTCATTAGGGAGTTTATTTTGGGTCTAAATGTATTTATTTTCTATTTATTTATGTTTATGTTGTGTTTTTCTGTGTCTGTATTCTCACCCTCTTGCTACTGTGATGATGAAATTTTCCGAATATCGGATGAATAAAGTTATCTAATCTAATAAAAATGTTTAAAAAATTAGACATCCAATGTGGTGAATATGTTGATTTGGTGTCACTTTAAGGTACTTAAAGCTGACTTTCTGTACATTTAGGATCATTTTTTAACGATTTATAAGGACTTTATGGGATTATTCTAGTTGTTTTGTTGGTTTCTGCTGATTTTTGAGTGATTTCTTGTTAGTTTTGAGGCATTTTAAGGTTTCTTGTGAACTCATTGACTGCCATTGAGGTCAGCATTTTGATTGACAAATGAATACGAGTGTGAAAACAACAATGAAAAAACCTTGTAAAAACCTTTACTATCACGACACCCATGTAAAACAAAACAAAACAAAAAAAGTATTTGATTCCGTATGTACAGTAAAAAAAATTTTTTTTTCAAAAACGCCGGCCGCTTCAGACCCATTTCCGGGCCACTTCTGGTCCGTGAACCATATGTTTGACTCCCACTGCCTCATTAGCTCACAACAACTTTTAAAGATTAACTCCCCCTAAAAAATGGAAGTGTTTAAGACACAAAACAGACGCGAAAGGAACTTGCGTCTACTATGTGAACCCTAATAAACATTAAAAAAGTTTAAAAAAAAGACTATTTTTTTTCTGTTTTTACATTTCAGTTAATCAGTGAAACAATCCAACTGTAACAAGTCAACTTCAGTTTCCCGTGAGATTTGTCCACACAGGTGAGTTCACTGGAAAACCAGCTGAATCCGGTCAGACCGAGATACAAGCCTTGGGTACAGGGGCCACTATTCATCCACATTCTCTGGGAAAATCACAAAGAACTTTTTGTTTTTGTTCCACAGAGTATCGAGCTCGTATTTCATCACTTACGATCACTTTTGACATCGTCGTTTTCCGTCAAATCGGGACGACGACGAGTAAAGTTATTTTGAACGACGGATGTTTAACATCTTAAAGCTTTGGTCCCGAGGGAACCCTCGGCGTGCTATTTTTAGCGACAGGTAGCAGAGTTCGAGGGTAAAATGTGGCATGTCTGGATTTTCCGGTTTGGAAATTGGCAGCCCGTTCTGCACACAGCTAGAATTTCCGGTATTTATTTCTCAGCAGAAAGCATGAGTGAAGGACAAATTGCTGAATAAAAGTAGATAATAAAAAATTTAAAAAAATAGAACCCATTTTTTTAGGTACACTGCCCCTTTAAGACAGTTTTTTTCTAGATTTGAAATAAAAACACGCTCAGATGTCTTGTTTAAAACGCGACAGACTCACAGTTGTGGGGTTGAGGGTGCGAACCCAGGTCAGTCCTCACTTTGAGGAGTTTGCATAGTCTACCCCAGGCTTGCATGTTTTTTCTCTGGGTACTCCAGGTTAAAGCCACATCTTTACCCCTAACCCTTTTGTATTTAAAACAACCTAACCCTTTTGTGTTTAAAACACCCTAACCCCTGACCTTAACCCTAACCATAACCCAAACCCAAACCATAACCCTAACCATTTTGTATTTAAACACACCCTAACCCCAACCCTAACCCAAACCCTAACCCTTAACATTTTGTATTTAAACACACCCTTACCCCAACCCCAACCCTACCATTTTGTATTTAAACACACCATAACCCAAACCCTAACCATTTTGTATTTAAACACACCCTAACCCTAAACCTAACCCTAACCCTTTTGTATTTAAAACACCCTAACCCTAACCAATTTGTATTTAAACACACCCTAACCCTTTTGTATTTAAAACACACTAACCCCTAACCCTAACCCAAACCCTTACCCTAACCATTTTGTATTTAAACACACCCTAACCCCTAACCCTAACCATAACCACTTTGTATTTAAACACACCCTGACCCTAACCATTTTGTATTTAAAACACCCTAACCCACATACATGCTACACCAATAGTATGCTAAATTGCATCTAGGTACGATATATTATGCTTTGTTTCCTTATATTAGCCACAGAATTCAGGGTGTCACATTCCTGGGATACACTCCAGCACCCCCTCGCGACCCTTTTAAAGAGAAGCATTGCATAAAATGAACAAAATGGCGGCAGCTTTACAAAATAAAGAGCATCACAGATCATCAAGGAGCCTTTGGAGTATTTTTCCCTTAACGACAACGGCTTTTTACGAGTTTACATGCATCACGTGACTCCACTTCTGAACCACTTGGGAACCACTTGAAAACCTCTTGAAACCCTCTAAACCCAAACGTGCTGCTTTCACAAAAACATGTCCATCAAGCCAATCAACCGCCTTCTTATACAGAGTACAAACTCATTTTAAAAAACAGCAGAATGACGAAAAACACGACTATAATTTTCATCGTCATTGAAAGAGTTAACTAAAAAACTGCAATCTGGATTGAACTATTTCCACTATTATGTCAAACAGATTAAAAGATGACTTTATAAACATGACTTGGCCTCCTTAGTAGCCCCCATTAGTCGTTTTTTTATGTGCCAGGCTTCTGAAAAGCTTTAAAAAAGTGCTTTTAATGTTCCACATGTGCGGGTGTGCGGGTGTGCGGGTATGTTACATCGACCTCACAACTCAAGAATCCGCAAAAACCACATTATTGTCTCTCTCCGGTTGGCTTATGAAGTTAATACTTTAGCCAGATGGGTGATGGTAAAAAAATGGCGTTCCAGATTGTATGGAAAGAGAAATAAACCAGTTTCTGGTGAGCATGCTAACGGCTAACGGCTAACGTGGAATACCCGAGTTTGACTTTAAATGTTGTCGAACAGGTAAATGTTCTGCTATGACTTTTGTATTTTTTTTTGTTCCATAGTGCGAGTTAGTCATCGGAAAAAAAAAACTTTCAAAACAAAATATTTGCAAATAATTGACTGACTCGCATTATTGTAATATTTGTCGAAAAATGCATCCGGTTATAATAATGAGTAAAAGAACATGAGTCAGTCAATTGGAATGTTTTAATTAAGTTGTACTACTTGTGTGGTAGTAATTGTTGATATTTGCGCAAGGTGTTATTGATGAGTAAGCTTTTTTATATGTTGGTCATTCAAAAAAAATCATAATCTTATAAAGAGGAGTCGATATTAGTGAAAATTGGACATCTAGAAATCATTTTAGAAATAGAAATACCATGTGTGATGATTTTCTTTTCAAAATAAAATACTTTTGTACTCTCCCATAAAATCAGGGGGTGGCTTTTATGCGAGAAATTGCAAAATTCAATGATTTTAAGGGAATTGAGGGTAAATAAGGCCGGCTAATTAGGCGAGAATGTGAAAATTGTGAATCAGGGGAGGCTTATATGTGAGAAATTTCAAAATTTGACAATTTTAAGGTAATTGAGGGTAATTAAATAAATTAAAAAGTGAAAATTGTGAATCAGTGGGCAGCTTATAAGCAAAAAAAGTTTAAAATTAAACGATTTTAAGGCAATTGAGGGTAATTAATGAAATTAAAATGTGAAAATTGTGAATCAGGGGGCGGCTTATACACGAGAAATTGCAAAATTAAACGACTTTAAGGCAATTGAGGGTAAATAATGAAATTAAAATGTGAAAATTGTGAATAAGGGGCGGCTTATATGTGAGAAATTTCAAAATTTGATAATTTTAAGGCAATTGAGGGTAATTAATGAAATTAAAATGTAAAAATTTTGAATCAGGGGGCGGCTTATATGCGAGAAATTATAAAATTCAACAATTTTAAGGCCATTTTAAGGACGAGGCTAACATTCGAGTAAATGCAATAAGCTAGAAACAGTTACGCTGACTTGCTATCGACCCTGTGGGTTGCGGTCGTGTGTTTAAATGACCACTGGGGGCAGCGCTACAGAGGAGTAATAAGCGGTCCTCCTCCCCGCGAGCGGCGGCAGATGTTTTTCCCCTAATGACGGGAAGCGGGCGTGTAAACGTGGGCGACTGGCGCGTACGTGCCGACAGAGACGAGTACTCACTGGCTGCTCTGGTAGACCTCCACGGAGCTGTTGAGTCCTTCCAGCTGGCCCATGAGGAGTTGCAGGTTGGAGTTGACGTAGCTGAGCTCCAGCATGACCATCTCCTTCACCTTGTTGTTGGACGTGGCCCTGCAACAAGCCAACATCCACCTTGTTATTACATGGTGTAGCGAGGCCAGACCGCGCGCGCGCCTGCGTCACGCTACCGCCGCTTTTTAGACATACAGATACAATCTTGTCCAAGAGGACCCGATCCAGACTGAATCTTGAATTGCACTAAAACTCCATAGGCTGACAACCACTAGAGACACTTATGTACGTACTTATTCATGTGACCACTTATTGAATTTTGACTACATATCTTTGTTGACTACATATTTAATTTTAAATACTTATCTATGTTGGCTACTTATCTATGTTGGCCACTTATTTAATTTGGACCACTTATTTAATGTCACTTATTTAATCTATGTGGACTACATATCTATGTGGACTACATATCTATGTGGACTACATATCTATGTGGACTACATATCTATGTGGACTACATATCTATGTGGACTACATATCTATGTGGACTACATATCTATGTGGACTACATATCTATGTGGACTACATATCTATGTGGACTACATATCTATGTGGACTACATATCTATGTGGACTACTTATTTATGTTGTGGACCAATTCTCTATGTGGACCACTTCTCTATGTGGACCACTTCTCTATGTGGACTACTTCTCTATGTAAACTACTTCTCTATGTGGACTATTTCTCTATGTGGACTATTTCTCTATGTGGACTATTTCTCTATGTGGACTCTTTCTCTATGTGGACTACATATATATGCTGACTACTTATCCATGTGGACTACTTATCCATGTGGACTACTTATCCATGTGGACTACTTATCCATGTGGACTACTTATCCATGTGGACTACTTATCCATGTGGACTACTTATCCATGTGGACTACTTATCCATGTGGACTACTTATCCATGTGGACTACTTATCCATGTGGACTACTTATCCATGTGGACTACTTATCCATGTGGACTATTCTACGTGGACTACTTATCCATGTGGACTACTTTTCTACGTGGACTACTTTTCTACGTGGACTACTTTTCTACGTGGACTACTTTTCTACGTGGACTACTTTTCTACGTGGACTACTTTTCTACGTGGACTACTTTTCTACGTGGACTACTTTTCTACGTGGACTACTTTTCTACGTGGACTACTTTTCTACGTGGACTACTTTTCTACGTGGACTACTTATCTACGTGGACTATTTATCTATGTGGACCACTTATTTAATTTTGACCACTTATTTAATTTTGACCACTTATTTAATTTTGACCACTTATTTCATGTTAACTACTTATCTATGTTGACTACTAATTTATGTTGACTACTAATTTATGTTGACTACTTATCTATGTTGATCATTTATTTAATTTGGACCACTTATCTATGTTGACCACTTATTTATTGTTGACTCATCTATGTTGACCATTTATTTAATTTTGACTATCTATCTATGTTGAGTATTAATTTAATTTTAACTACTTATCTATGTTGACCACTGGAAGCGGCCCACTAGCGTTGGTTCTATCCATTTCACGGGGTGTGTTCTGCCTGACTTTGTATCTCATTCGTACCACGCATACAGAATCAAATGCTTTTATTTTTTCGACACGTGCACCGCCGTACTAGAAATCCCAGAGTTGTGCGATGGTGGACCTCCCATTCGCACAAATTCTAAATCAGAAGCCCGTCTGTACAAACGAGATAAGGTTGCAGCACTGGTACGCCCTTTGGGTGCGTGCTGTGCACGGCGGTGATAAGACGGACTCTATCGCCGTTATCGGACTTTCCTTCTAAAAGGGAGGGAGGACGTCTTCCCACTTGGACGTCGTCAATCAGGGACGGTGGTTTCGTCACCTGGTTTCGCTAAAAATGGCGCTTGTTGTGATTGTTAGGCTGGAATTGAGTTTTAAAAGGTCTTTATAAGGCTATTTTTTTGTTTCAATAGTCAAAAAAAGTGTTAAAAGAGGCCTAAAGACCACTTTTTATATTCAGGTTACTAGTTAACAAACCCAAACTCGATAATAAGCAGCCATAAAAAGAACAGTGACATTAACAAAATGTCCAAGCAGAAGATAACAATTGCTGAATGTGGAGACAAATCACCGAGCGGCGAGACAAAACACAGGACAGGCTTTTCTTTTTTTTGTCCTTATGTAAGATAAGGAGCAAGACAAACCGGTCCAACCCGACGACTCATCGAAACGCACACAAAGAGACACAAAGAGTGGCAATGACAATAATAACACCTCAATGGCCTGGTTTCGACACATCACAGAGCACACAATACACTATGTCACCATGTATTTTAAATCTATCATGCTTTTTACCTTTTATTTTCTTATTTAAATAGATATATTTAAAAATTATTTTGGAGATATTTTGGAGATATTTTGGAAAATATTTTGGATGTATTTTGGGTGTATTTTGGGTGTATTTTGGGTGTATTTTGGGTGTATTTTGGGTGTATTTTGGGTGTATTTTGGGTGTATTTTGGGTGTATTTTGGGTGTATTTTGGGTGTATTCTGGGTGTATTCTGGGTGTATTCTGGGTGTATTCTGGGTGTATTCTGGGTGTATTCTGGGTGTATTCTGGGTGTATTCTGGGTGTATTCTGGGTGTATTCTGGGTGTATTCTGGGTGTATTCTGGGTGTATTCTGGGTGTATTCTGGGTGTATTCTGGGTGTATTCTGGGTGTATTTTGGGTGTATTTTGGGTGTATTTTGGGTGTATTTTGGGTGTATTTCGGAGATATTTCGGGGATATTTCGGGGATATTTCGGATATATTTAGGATATTAGATACATTTAAGATATGAGATATGATTTAGATATTATATATATATTTTGGATATATTTTAGATATTAGATACATTTTAGATATTACGTATATTTTGGATATATTTTAGATATTATATTTTAGATATTAGCTATGTTTTAGATATTAGATATATTTTAGATATTAGATATATTTTACATGAGATATATTTTAGATGTATTTTAGGGATTAAATATGTTTAAGATATATTTTAGGGATTAGATATATTTTAGATATAATTTAAAGATTAGATGTATTTTAGATATGTTTTATAGATTAGATACATGTCAGATATATTTTAGGGATTAGATATATGTTTTAGGGGTTAGATATATTTTGGAGATTAGATTAGATTATTCATCCTGTATTTGGGAAATTTCACGGTCATAGATGCTATATTAATTAAATATATGTAGGATTTTTTTTCCAAAATCAGAATAAAAGAACTGGATCAAAGACCCTAAAAATTCAGTTAGTGGGAATTTTAAAAATACTTTTAAATCTAAAAACAACAAAAAGAAAATAAATATTTGTTTGGATTTTAAAAAGAATTCAATTTTTGATTTAAAAAAGAAATATTCCCTATACATCTATAATTTTCATTTGATTTTGATCCTAAAACAGAAAATGATTTCCTTTCCTGGGCCTCAAAAAAAGACGCGGCGGGCCAGATTTGGACCGCAGACCGCCACTTTGACACCTGTCTTCTACATTGAATATGTCTCAGTCATCATGAGTCTTGGAATTAAAAGTACAAGTGTAGTATGGGGTTGAGCTGCCTTCTTCATATCTACAATAGTTTCTTTGTTAACGAGGTATGTGCTTGTTGGCTAGTGTTGATACCTGGAATCCGCTTTTCAACCCGTTTTTATAGTCTTTTTAGAAGTTGTCATTATTTAGGAACGCAGGCAGATTCCGATAAACACTAAAGCCACTATGTGCAAAAATGGTAGTGTTAATGTAGCTGTTACCTGAGAAGGTTTTCCGCTCCTGCTCGCATCCGCATTTGTTTGATAATCTGCTGGTTCAAATTAGCTCGCTTGTTTTGTAGCTTGCTGCGGCCGGTTTGGGCAAACGGGTTGCAACCCTGCACAAAAAAAATGTTAAAAGTCAACAAAAAACAACACAAAAAAAACACACAAAAAAACAAAATTCGAAATGCAGTATTCCCTCAATTATCACGACTTCACTTATCACAAATTGACTTTTTTTTAGCATTTTTTTTGCTATTTATTAGTGATTATTTTTGTTTAAAGTCCATAAAAATGTGAAAATTCACGCTGAAACTCACAAAAAGTAGCTATAATAGGGGTGACCATACTACCCATTTTTTTACAGACCAATTTATTTTTGAACTAAAAAGTTAATTACCCGCCATTTTGCAATTTCTTGTTACCTCATTGGCTGCCATTAAATAGATAATTTTGACTCCCAGCTAATAAAAGCTAATGAGCTACAAACTCAGGCAGAACACCCCCATGGACCAGTTCCAACAACTAGCGGTCCACTTCTGGCCCGCCAACCATATTTTAGACACCATTTTGTTCAGTGTTCAACAAACCTAGCAAGCATGTTTTTAGCGAGGAAACCGAAATGTCTGGAAAAAATAAAAACTCTACACAAGAAGGTCAAAACCAACCGGAATCAAACCCGCGATTACAGAACTGCGAGGCGGATTTGTGAACCACTTCCCCAACGTGCTGTTTGAATTAAAAATCTAAATTTTACATTGGTTGAAAGTCCACCAATAAATGTATGAAACTGAAAAAAAAGTGTGTCTGTAAAGTCATTTGAAGGACCTTTTGGAGGGGAACACCCACATTTTGCCACGCAAGAAAAATACAGCTGGACAGAGAGAGACGTTTGTATCCTGTGGTATTTTAAGGATTTCCCCAGAAGCACCTGCAATATCCTTCCTGCCTTTGAAAAAACGGAAAGTCATGTGATTGGACTGGGAACACAGCCCGAGAAGAACCTTTTCCCTCCATCTTATTAACCATTAACGCCAAACGTGATGTTTGGGTGACATCACGGCGCCGTCGGTACTCTGTGGGAGGGGCCAGGAAATATCATAGTGTTCCATTTTTTTTGGTGTTCTGGAGGTGTGTTATTCAGATAGGAAGCACATTCCAAAAGGAGTCATTTAAAATGAAATTAAAAATAATAAGAAGAAGAAAAAAATACAAAAAAATAATTTAAAAAATTCTAAATAATAAATTACACAAGATTTTTACAAAATATTCCCAAAATATTATTTTCCAGAATTTTTTTTAAAATACTATGAGTTTTTATTTTTTGCCCAGTCACCATGGAAACAAAAGGTCAGTCATGACTAAAGACAAATATGAACTTGGGTCATGTTTAAATAAAGTTTTTAAATTGTTGTTTAGAATTAATCTTTTTAGTATGTTAACATTTTCTTTAAAATATTGTATATTTTGAATTTTGATTCTAGAGAAAACCCTAAACATAACATATAAATAAGTCTTTAAAATATTTTAAGAAGCTAATAATTTAATCCAAATGTACAAATTACTGTTTCAATTGTATACTGTTAAAATACCATTGATTAAAAATACCTGTATATTTGTTCAAAGTAATTAAAAATAATAACAATAATTCAATATGGTACATTAAAAGACTTAAATGCCTTTCAAAAAAATAAATTTTGCCTTATTTGCAGGATTTACACTATTATATTATATTAAAAATATACTGAAACCAATACAAATTGTTATGAATGACTCATTTAAAGTTGTTTCGATTAGCATCCATATGCTAACGTTAGCTTCCTTCTTACATTTGATTAAAAATGTTCATTTAAATACAAAATTAAAGCATTTTCTTATCATTTTTGTGTGTTTTTATACTTTCAGAGACAATTGGGACACTTTGATCATTTTTTAAAGGGTTTAGTTCAAAGTTTTTGGAGGATTGTACAACAAATTCAATAAAATTCAGCTCTATTTACACAAAAAATTGCATTAACATTATTTTGTCGTGGCCTAAGATTTTTGGGGGTCTCATTTCTTTTTAATGACTCAAAAAGCAGGACCCCTCAGTCCGTCCCTGCTGGCACGCTCACAAAATGCGGGCTTTCTCCCAAACAATTGGGGCGCAACACTTTGGGTCCCTTGCCAGAAGTGTCCAATCATTCTGAGAATTCATACTGGCCTCATTATATGAAAGGATAAAATGAGCCATTATTGCCCTCCGAGACTATTGGACAGCACCAAGCGTTCCTAATTAATTTGTTTTCTGTCGATGGACCCCTTACAGGGGACATTTTCCAAGCAACTAGTCGTAGTACAGTAATCCCTCGAATAACGCGGTTTCACGACATTGCGGATTTTCTTCTGGGGAATTTGTTTCTTTATTAAATTTTATTATAAGTTCATAAAAATGTGAAAATCCATGCTGAGATTTGAAAGCGGAAGCCACTCTCTTGTCTTCCTCCAAAAAATAATAATATTAAATAAATAAAAATATAAAAATGTAAATATATATAATTTTTTTAAATTAATTAATTTATTTATTTTAAAAATATGGGTGACCCTACTTTTACCCTGTCCTTCGCAAAAAATATTTTTTAAAAATAAATATAATTAAATAAATAAAATAAAAAATAACATTAAATAAAATAAAAAAAATATATTTAAGTACACATTTTTCAATTTTTTTTTATTTTATATTTTTAAAATATGGCTGACCCTACTCTGCCCCTGTCCTTCGCAAAAATATTTAAAATAAATAAATAAATAATATAATAAATACAATAAAAAAATAACATAAAATAAAATTAAAACATATTTATGTACACATTTTTCTAAATTATTATTATTATTTTTAAATATGGCTGATCCTACTTTGCCCCTGTCTTTCGCAAAAAATATTTTTAAAAATAAATACATAAATAAACAAATAAATAAAATAAAAAATAACATTAAAATTAAAAAATATATTTACGTACATATTTTTCTAAATTAATTATTATTATTATTTTTAAATATGGCTGAGACCTACTTTGACCCTGTCCTCAACAAAAACATTTAAAAAAAATAAATAAATACAAAATAAATACATAAATAAATTAAAAAGTATATATGTAAGTATAGACAGATAAAACACTGTAGTGAATAAAAACTTTCCAAATTATATTTAGCTGGATTTAAAATGTTAATGTACATAATATATTTGTTTTTAAGAATACTAAATTATAAAAATGACATTATAACAATCTGCAATCAAACCTAAAATACACACATTGTGTCATTTCATTGACACAATCGAAGCTCCTCCTACTTTTCCTTATGTTTAACATAAGCAAAAATCCTACTTTTTGAAAAGTGACTTTTGTAAACATATCTGGTCAAACTTTAAACCCCAATCCGTTCGGCCTTTGCACACTGGGAATGATTTACAAGCTCTGCCGTTGCGGTTCCCCTCGGAAAGATGGCGAGGCGAAAAAGCCCAGCGCCCACGTCACGGCCGCTGGCCGCCCGCCGCACGGCAGCCGCAAGCTCAAATTGACAACACGTGTTCTCGCGGGCCAACCTCAAAGTGAGGCGCGCTTTTTGCCTACCCCCCCCCCCCCCCCCGCTCATCCATCGAGGAAATGAACGGTCGCAATGTCCAAATGGTTGTCGTTTCTTGCTAATGTTTTCAAACTGCACTCCTGGAATTAACCATGAGTCAGCTATTTTTTAGCATGATGCCCCATCCCTCAAATGTAATAAACTCCCGTTCATTCATTTTCTGAACTGCTTTATCTTCACTAGGGTCTCAGGGGGTGCTGGAGGCCATCCCAGCTGACTTAAAGGGACACCCTGAATCAGTGGCTGGGCCAATCGCAGGGTAGGAGGACACAAACAACCAATTACAGTCATACCTAGGGGCATTTTAGCATTGAGCTAGCCTAGCATGTATTTTTTATAAATGGATTAAAAGAACTGGATTAAAATCCTTGAATATTAAGTTTGTTATAGATCTAAAACAATGTATATTTTAGCTTTTTTTGTATATATTTTTAGATTTTACCAAATGATTTTTGAAATAAAAACAAAAAAATGATTAAAAAATGACAATTATTGATTTAAAAAGAGGGGAAATCAGAAAATTTAATATAAATCTATATTTTTCATTTTATTTTGATCCTAAAACAGAAAGTCGGCATTCATAATTTACTTTCCCGGACCACACAAAATGATGTTGCGGGCCAGATTTGGCCCCCGTGCCGCCACTTTGACACCAGCTCTACGCTAATTAATTCAAACATTGTTTTCCCCATATTTTAAATTTTTTTTGGTTATTTTCAAACTGCGTACAACTCATTTTTAAGGACATTTTTGTAAAAGCCATCTAGTTTTACCCATTTTGGCTCTAAATCAGATCATTTTGGTCACTGGCTCCGGATGAAAACATCAATGTCGACGGCTAGCATGCGCTAAAAGGAGTTAGTGGGGGGTGCCAGGCTCCACTCTCGCGCAGACACAGGAAGTGCCGTGAGAGCCTGGATCCAGACGGCGTTCCGAGGGGGATTGACAGACACAAAGGGGGAATGTTGGGATGGAGTGAACTTGTCACAACAGACGCATGCAAAACACTGCAAAAAAATGGAAAAATAATCCACCACCTGCACTCAAGAACAAGGGTGTCCAGTTTTTTTGGATTCCAGGGCCAACTTAAAATTCTTCCACTAAGCCAAGTGGTGTCAGACTTGGGTTGATTGGCGGGCCGCTTTAACGTCAACTTGATTTTACGTGGGCCGGACCATTTTAGATATAATATTTATGTTTTTGTATATAAATGGATTAAAAGCCCTGAATATTCCGTTTTTTATAGATCGAAAACAATGTTTATTTTAGCTTTTTTTAAATACATTTTTAGATTTTACAAAATTATTTTTTAACTAAAAACAGAAAAAATGGATTAAAAAATGACAATTATTGATTTAAAAGGGGGAAAATGAGGAAATATAATATACATCTATCCACTTCATTTTAATTTGATCCTAAAACAGAAAGTCGGCACTCATGATTAATTTCTCGGGCCACACAAAATGATGCGGAGGTCCATATTTGGCCCCCGGGGCGGCACTTTGACACATGTGCACTAATCAGAAGATATTAGAATCAAGTGAAAAAAGATTAATGAATTATTTTTGTTCGGTTTGGAATAGCGTTTATTTTTGCAACAGCGCCCCCGCCATCCAAGGTGGTCAAATTGTGTAATTAAATTTTTAAATCATCAAATGTTCTCTAAAATTTCTAATATTAATATATAATATCTAATGTTATAATACTCATAATATCGTTGACTAAAATTATGTCATGTAATTAGAATTAATTTTATTACTCAGCTCTAAAAATGGACTGCTAAGAAAAGCAATGAGAGCCAAATATATCCATTTATTTTGAAATCTAAAATTAGCATGGTATTGCCTAATTAGCCTGATTCATTGTCCACTGATTGGTGGGGATTTAAGTGTGTTTGCTTGTGGGTCACAAGTGTCTTGTGTAATCGTTTGACAACGAGGGTGTAAACCGCAGAGGCCATGCAGTCATCCAAGCCAGGACAAAAATAGACGCTTTTAATTTGGAAGGCTCGTTCAAATTAAACAACACTATTAAAGTCATTTGAAATTAATTAAAACGTGGCAAACTACTTATTAACTGATATAAAACAGGGAAAATTGATTAAAATATTAAGCAGGTCTTTCCTTTTTTGCCCAGTTTTGATATTATCAACTATTTTTTAATGTTTATAAAATATGATCACAGAAAAGTTACTTCTAAAGCACAAATTTTCAAAATAATGACCTTAATATTTATATCACATTTAAAATGACGTTGAAACTTAAGAATTTAGCATTTTAAAAGCAAAGATTTTTAAAATAATAACAAATATTTATATCACATTTTAAATGACGTTGAAGCCAAACAATTTAGCATTTTAAAAGCAACAAATTTCAAAATAATGACACAAATATTTATATCAGAATTTTTAAATGACGTTAAAACTTAAAAATTAAGAATTTATCATTTTAACCTGAAAACTACTCACCACATACAAAATAAGTCCAGCCCAGTGTTTTATTTATCTACTAAATGTTGCCTTTCCCCCTTATTTTGAAATCTTACAGCCTTTCCTTCCCGTCACATTTTTGATGAACCTAACATCCTTCCTCCAATGAAAACCTACATTAATGTTTTCCTTCCTTCACATTACATATTCATACATTTGTCCATTCTTTTAGGGAATGATGACCACCAAACTTTCACTGGAATTTCCATCCACTTCCCTTTTCCCTTCACACATTTTATCAGTCAGAAAAACACACCCACACCCACACAACAACCCCCATTCCCACCAACACCCACATTCTATTCTTGAAGCAGTGCAACACAGAAACACCTGTAGCTGACACCGAATTAGTTTTTAATCAAACCCACCATTTTGTTTCCTCCTCCTCCTTACCTCCCTCTCTTAATACCTTTAAAAAGAAAATAATTCGCTAAAATGTACACGTAACTATTGTTTTTAAGTCTAAAAAAACGTACATTTTAAATCCCCGATGGGCATTTTAGGTCCGTGAACGCAACACCTCGATGTAGCGTTTAATCTTTTAACGTAAAAAGCAATTTCCTGCAACTAAATAAGCGTTTTTAACCGAAAAAACGGCGTTTTCTCACGTCAAAACGCCGCGAGGTCGAAACTCAACAATGCATTTGGTTTCCCGTTTGAAAAAAAAGAAAGTAAAGAGTGCGAAAAAGTCACCTTTCTGAAGATCTTTCCGTCTGTTTGACCGTCCTTGTGACCGTTGGGCAAAATAGCGTCCGTCATGTTGTTAAAATGTACACGACTAACTTTGATAAATGTATCTTAAAAGCAGTCTAACGCTGCTTTTTCAACAGGTGAGTCTCCGCTCACCTCAAAGCAAGTGTGTGCGAGTAACACTCGTCTCTCAAAAATACACACACTCACACGCACACACAAACACACGCAGTCTCTAAACCCCGCCCACTGCCAACCACAGTGTCACCATGACGTCATCAACACATTTTGAACCTTTTTTTGTCATTTTAACAAGCGGCTCTTAACCCAAAAAACAACCACTGGGAAGATATCGAGTTATAATAAAGTAAAGTATTGAATTCAAAGTTAAATCGCCTTTACACTTCACAACCACTGTGCGCATGCGCCACAAGAAGTAGGTCAAATTAATTGAAGGCTAAATGTAAACATGATCGATTAGTATCACAAAACACGGATTAAAATTCGACTCCATCTCGATACTAACGATTTAAAGCGATTATTTAGATTTTTTGTATATCACTTTAGAAAAAAACTCAACCCAATGCATATAAAAGTACTTTTAAAGCAATTACAGCTCATTTCCGCACGAAACGTGTTTTAAGTTTGAACATACGGCCTTCATTTTATCATTTTCTCCGTTTTTAATGCAGACTTAGTTTACTGCAAAGCAGTTTTAATCCAAATCTGCTTAAATTCAGGATTTTAAATATGGAAAAAAAAACATTTAAAGATATATACAGAGTTTAATAAGGGACTTAAAATGAGAAACAGCGCCTTCTTGAGTTCAATTTTGATAACTAGATGTTAGGGCACGGCAACTAACTACTGCCGACTAGTGGATTTAACTAGAAGTGCAGTCATCTATTCTTTATTTCCTTCTGAAAAACTTAAATATAAAAAACAATTCAACTTACTTTTTCGTGCAAAGGGAACAAATCCAAAGAAGGTGCACAGACATGTGTTGGCCACTAGAGTGCAGTAGAGGCTCCTGATGTATCCAGCAGTTTCACCTCACCTGCAAAAAAAGATGATGAAATATGATCTCTGTGTGAAATCATAAAAGAAAAGAATAATAAAAACACAAATCCCCGATTTATTACTTTCCAAATACGTATCTAATTCAATAATAACATAACAAAAACATGAATCCATGTGTGAGAGTACAAATGTGAACTCTTAAGTAGGAAAACTAGAATGGAAGTGTTTTCTTAAGCATAAATACATAAAAACATATTAATCATATTACAGCAATGTTGTGTAGTTTAAAATTTAGTTTTATTTAAATAATTTTGTCTATTTTTATTCACTTGCTGACAACAAAAAATAGAAGAAAAACTTCTTTGAGGGGGAAAAATATATACAAAATGACATGGAAAAAAGGTATAATGTCAGTTGACAACAATTCAACCGAATTGATGAATTTGGCCATATTGTTCTTGGAAAACGTGTCGGCGTTGAGCTCGCGTCGCGGCAAACTGTGGCCACTTTTTTTTGCCTTTTCCGCTCATTTGTCCGGACACAAAAGGCACACAGAGACGTCTGTGAGTGCACGGCCTCTCAAAGCACAAGTAGGGGGGCACGGGGCAGGCCAACAACCGCCGTTGGACCCTCGACAGGAAGCGCGGCGGCAGAGGCGCCGTTGCCATGCCGCCCTCGCTGCCGGGCCGAGGGAACTCCGGCTGCCCCGTACGCCGACCAAACCAGGACGGAGAGTTGGGAAATCGGGCTTTTCTTTCCTATGTCAAAAACTACTACTACTACTACTACTACTACTACTACTACTACTACTGTTACTTCTACTACAACAACTACTACTACAACCACTACTACTACAGCTCTATTTACTGGATGTACAACAAAATCCCCTATTACTACTATTACTGTTACTACTACTACAACCACTACTACTACAGTTCTATTTACTGGATGTACAACAAAATCCCCCATTACTACTACTACTACTACTCCTAAAACTACTGCCACCACTCCTACTAGTACTACTACTGCCACCACTCCTACTAGTACTACTACTGCCACCACTCCTACTAGTACTACTACTGCCACCACTCCTACTAGTACTACTACTGCCACCACTCCTACTAGTACTACTACTGCCACCACTCCTACTAGTACTACTACTGCCACCACTCCTACTACTCCTACTACTACCGCTACTACTAGTACTACTATTACTCCTTCTACTCCTACTACTACCGCTACTATTACCGCTACTACTAGTACTACTATTATTCCTTCTACTCCTACTACTACCGCTACTATTAGTACTACTATTACTCCTTCTACTCCTACTACTACCGCTACTACTAGTACTACTATTACTCCTTCTACTCCTACTACTACCGCTACTACTACCGTGACTACTAGTACTACTATTACTCCTACCACTCCTACTACTACCACTCATACTACTCCTACTACTATTACTCCTACTCCTACTACTACTACTATTACTCCTACCACTCCTACTACTACCACTCATACTACTCCTACTACTATTACTCCTACTCCTACAACCACAACCACTACTACTACTACTACTACTACTACTACTACTACTACTACTACTACTACTACTACTACTACTACTACTACTACTACTACTACTACTACTACTACTACTACTACTACTACTACTACTACTACTACTACTACTACTACTACTACTACTACTACTACTACTACTACTACTACTACTACTACTACTACTACTACTACTACTACTACTACTACTACTACTACTACTACTACTACTACTACTACTACTACTACTACTACTACTACTACTACTACTATTACTACTTCTACTACCAGCACTACTAATACTACAGCTCTATCTACTGGATGCAGAACAAAATCCCCTACTACTACTACTACTGCGTTTTAACAGGAGTAGCGTCCGGTTTGTCCACATTTTTAAAAATTATGAACATGTCAACACAACACAACAAACAAAACACTGGCCTAAAAATAGATCAATTTACTCAATGTTTTAACGGCTGTGATTGTGAAAATTACACTAATAAAGAAAGTGTGTGTATGTGTATGTGTGTGTGTGTGTGTGTGGTAAAGCTTTGAGACATTTCCTTCCACTTGGAAGTCGTCCCGCTACTTAAGCTGAAACAACAGGAAGTGGGTTTCATGCACAGAAAAAATGACAGCACGGCATAAATTGATCAGTATCTTTCCGCTTCTGGCTTTCACTCGTGACCTACTTGAACAAATTGTCATCACCCACGCAAAAGCGGCTTTTACGATGGTATAACTAGCTCACAGATCTGGAATTTCTGGTCCGAATCTTGGCTCTGGAGTGCTTTGTTAAGTCTAATTGGCCAATTTGAAACCCTCTCTGAATTGTTGGCCAGCCAATCACAGGGCAGATTAAAGGAATAAAAATGACAAATTATCATAATCATACAATAAGTGCCTAGCAAATAAAACCGTAAAATCGCCCAGAAAATTGACACCCCTACTATATACATCAACCCACCCTGCAATACATATAACAAAAAAATCCAAATTACTTCAAAATAATTAAAAAAAAACTGCCAGTGAGGTAAAATGACAAATTATTAAAATCATATCATAAGTGCCCAACAAATAAAACCTTAAAATCACCCAAAAAAATGGACACCCCTACTGTATACATTAACCCACCCTGCAATCCATATAACAAAAAAATCGAATTATCATATATTTTTAAATGCCAGTGAGGTAAAATGACGAATTACTATAATCATATCATAAGTGCCCAACTAATAAAACCATAAAATCGCCCAAAAAATTGACACCCCTACTGTATATCAACGCACTCTGCAATCCATATAACAAAAAAAAAATCAAATTTAAAATAATAAAAAACAGCCAGTGAGGTAAAATGACGAATTATTATAATTATATAATTATACCATAAGTACCTAGCAAATAAAACCCAAAAATGTGACACCCCTACTATATACATCAACCTACCCTGCAATCCATATAACAAAAAAATCAAATTATTTCAAAAAAAACTGTTGGTGGGGTGAATTTTGGGTTCTAACCTAATTAAAACTGATTAAAATACTTTATAATGAGGGTTTTAATAAGAATAAAAGCGGCCAATGTAATCCACAGGCCACCTGATGAAGCGAAATGGTGAGCTCTGCGCATGCGCAAATCTCCCACGTTACGGTTTCGTTTATGTGTGTATGTGTGTGTGTGTATGTGATATTAATAAGGGCCGCCCTCCTCCGAGTACTTTTGGGTCTTGTACGCTTTCGGAAGTCGACACTCTTAAGGGGGCCCCGCTGGAAGTGGGTCGGCACCGGGGACGATGGGGGACAAGAAACGAAAGAAGGACAAGGAGGACGACGGCAGGGTGACTTTGAAAAAGGAAATCGGTCTTTTGAGCGCCTGCGCCATCATCATCGGTAAGTGCGTGACTTTTTTTGTGCGCCTTTTTTTTAGTTCGACTGCTTCCAAATCCGAACATCTTAAAAGACGGTTCAACTTTGAGCTACGGTTGCGCGCATTCGTGACTCAAAGCAGCGTTTTAATGCCAAAAAAAGCGTTGTTTTGTTTTATTATTATACGAGTGGGTGGGATGATGTTTTAGACTGGATTTTGTGTTGGTTTTTTTTGGGGGGGCGGATTTTTTTGGGGGAAAGTGCTTGCCTACGTGGCTGGCCTGGAAAAAAACATGCGTGCGTTTGCCTGGAGAAGAAATATATCGATCATGTAGTAGTAGTAGTTGATGTAGAGTGGAGGCTGGATGCTAAAAGTGCAGGAAGTGAATGGCAACCCTCCCACAAGCTCGTTTTACGCACTACTTTTACAAATTTGTGCTTAATATACTCCATGTGGGCTGGATTATTGTATTTTTGGGGTTTAAAAAGTAAATTTATTGGTGGTATTGACAATAAGGTGCTGGAAGATGAGCATATGGTAACAAGGGGTGTCTATTGTTTGAGTTTTATGTGTTTAAGAAGGGATAGTTTATGTGATTTTTGTTAAAGTGGCGGTACGAGGGCAAGGTTTGGATCGGTGTATTGTTTTGGGTGGTCCGGGGAAGTATGTGATGAGTGGGGGCTGTGTTTTAGGATGAAATTAGAATGAAGAGTATGGATGGGTGTTGTATTTCCTGATTTTTTTGCCCCTTTTAAATGAATGATTGTCATTTTTAAATATTTTTTTCTGTGTTTTTAGTTCAAAAATCATTTTGTGAAATCTAAAAATGTATATAAAAAAAATGGAATTGAATTGAATTGGAAAACGTTGTTTTAGGTCTATAAAAAACTGAATATTCAGGGGTTTTAATCCAGTTCGTTTAATCCATTTATAAAAAAATATATATAAATATTACTATATCTAAAATGGTCCGGCCCACATGAAATGGAGTTGACGTTAATACGGCCCGAGAACCAATCCGAGTCTGATACCGTTGGCCTATGAAAACGAAACTACAGTGGTACCTCGAGATACGAGCTTAATGCGTTCCGGGACTGAGCTCGTATGTCAATTCACTCGTAACTCAAATGAACGTTTCCCATAGAAATGAACTAAAAACTAATGAATTTGTTCCAACCCTCTTAAAAAAGCACCCAAAACAGGATATTGGATTGGAAAAATTTTTTGTTTGTTGTAATTCGCCATCTATTAACAAAGTGATAATTAAGTAGTGGTTTAATAGTACTAAAATGTGTTTGATAGTACTAAAATCAGACTTTTTGCATGGCAACACGCTCGTAACATAACAAACAAATTTAAATTAACTTGGATTACAATGCAGGCAGACTCAAAAAATAAGTTTAATCTAACCTTACACTAAACTTAATTCTATTTTTTGGGGGTTGATTTTGATACCTTTCTTGGCTCTATTGGCCCCGCCTCCACCCGGACTTTCAGATGCAACCTATGGCGGGTTGTTTGCTTTTGTCTTCCCTTCAAAATATTCCCAAAATAATACCCACAAATGTCCTCGCAATAGGATAACGTATGACTACTTGCCAACAAGAAGTACTATATATACTTCTCTCGTATTAGCGAACAAGCTCCGCCATTCTGCTCTGACTAACTCGAAAAAAACCCCACTGAAACCAGTAACTGAGACAATCCAGATTAAAACCGAAATGGGTATGAGATCGCTTTACAAAAAAAACCTCTATTAAAAAAACTTTACTTATTACAAAATAACTTCTTTGAGATTTTTTTCTGCTATTAAACATTTAAAATATTTATATTTTTAATAAAGTCCCCCATAAATATAGTCATAATAGGGATAACCCTACTCGCGGCCATGTTTGGTCGGCATTAACCGCGATATTTGAGGGATTACTGTAATACGGCGTACATGATCAAAATGGTATAAAACACAGGATTGACACAAGTTGCCAGATATGTTGTTAACTTATTGGCTGCCTGTATAAATGAGCTACAAAGTCGGGCAGTTATTTTTGGGGTGCTGCTTCACTATGATTTATGCCGATATGAAGAGTAGCTTGGTCCCGTCCAACATAAGCACGTCGTTTGCATGTCAGCGGACCAAAATGGAGTGTGAAACAGGATATGCGTCAATGTTATTGCAGTGGAAAGGCACCCATTGCATGCTGGGATTGCTACTTTAACAACATGGGACTCCATGGAAAAGCCATAATTCGGATGTTTTAATGAGCTGTTTTGACGGAAAAGTGTTCCTAAAAAAGTCACTTTTGTAATTGGGAAAATTACAAAGAATAGTTTGAAGTTTTTATTTATTTAAGTGTAAAATAGGGCTACTGGGGAATTTTATTTTGATAGTTAATCGCTGATTTTTAAGGTTTTTTATGGGTTGATTAATGGGCTCTTATCAATTATTGTTTATTTTTTTATATGGGTTTAACATTTTAGCTGGAACCAAAAACTATAAATAAGTAAGTAATAAGTAAGTAAATTTGTTTTTTTGAGAACATGATGAGATTTTTTTTAACAAATATCTGTTATGTTTTTTAAATAAATCATTTAAATCTCATTATATTGTATAATGACCATAAAATCATTAAATTATTATTTTTTTTAAAGTTATACTAGTCTTGAATATTTTCTAAAAAATGATATTTCTTCAAATATTTTAAGAAATATTACTTTTAAGAAGAATAGTAAAGAATGACATAAAACATTTTTTTTAAATATTTCAAAACGATTAATTGGTCTTCAAAAAACATACAATTAGTTACAAATTAATCATTAAAGTGTAAAACTCAACTCGTCAATTTTATATCCCATCCATGTCTAAAACACACTACCAATACCAAGCTATGAAACTATATGAATAAAGTTATCCAATCCAAAAAGAAAAAAAACCCACATACACACACATGACGGGGGCGGAGCTTAGGGGGGCGCAGTCATGCCCGGGCCCCTAAGGGGTTTCATGGGGAGAGTCTAAAACAAACGTAAGACGATACTCATAGCCATAAAATCGTGCTGGCATCCAATGTATACAATATACACACTGGAATACTGTATACACTCAAGTCAGCCATCTTGGGACAGCTGTGATTCCCTGAGACAGAGACAATAATGTCATAATGAGATAAATTCTGGGTATTTTTTAGCAGAAAGTATCAAGGGAGGACATAAATACATTTCCTTAACATCAGGGGTGTCCTCACCAGTGTTATCTGACTGTCAACTGGGAGCACTGTAAATTTGGCAGCGTTTCATTGCGTTCACATGACTCCATTCCACGAGTTCCTTTTTAGCCGTGACGTTAGCTTCTGGCGTGGGGGGAGGCAAAATGAGAAGGGGGGAGGGAGGGCGTCATCTTATGTATCGGCCGCAGGGGAACAATAGTGTCAGTTTTCTTAGGAACGCAAGTTATAGGCAAATACTTGCTCACGTGCTAGTTGAGCCTATTAGCATGTCTTTGATCAGCCGTTTTTTGACTGGAAGCTGTTTGTTGTTTTAGCCTTAATAGCATAGGAGGATATCTTCACACCTCTACTTACATATGCCTCTAGATACAACATTTTCAGATTAGAAAATTTAAAAAAAAAAGGCAAAATGGATTGGATATCTAAAAATGTTAGTATCTTAAGTCTGTTTAAGTAAAATGTATCATTATCAATAGCGTTTAATTAGTTAATTTTACAGCACTTCCGCTACGCTAGCGGCTAGCATCACAGTTACCCCAGCGGCTAGCATCACATAGGTACGCTAGCGGTAGCAAAACATAGGTACGCTATCGGCTAGCATCACATAGGTACGCTAGCGGTAGCATAACATAGGTACACTATCGAATAGCATAACATTTGTACGCTAGCGACTAGCATGATATATGGGATAGCATAGCATAGGTACCTTAGTGACTAACATGATATAGGTGCACTAGTGGCTAACATAACATAGGTATTCTAGTAGATGGCATAACATACGCTAGTAGATAGCAAAACATAGGTGCACTAGCGGATAGCAAAACATAGGCATGCTAATGGATAGCATAACATAGGTATGCTAGCAGATAGCACAACATACGCTCGCATAACATAGCTATGCAAGCGGCTAGCATAACACATGCTAGTGGATATCATAAAATACGCTCGCATAACATAGCTAAACAAGCGGCTAGCATAACACACACACAAGCGGATAGCAAAACATAGGTATGCTAGCGGATAGCATAACATTTGTACGCTAGTGGATAGCAAAACATAGGTATGCTAGCGGATACCCTAACATACACTAGCATAACATTGCTACGCAAGCGGCTAGCATAACATACGCTAGCATAACATAGGTATGCTTGCGGATAACCTAACATACACTAGCAATAACATTGCTACACAAGCGACTAGCATAACATACGCTAGCATAACATAGGTATGCTAGCAAATAGCATAACATACGCTAGCCTAGTGTCATGCTAGCGCCCTATTGGACAAGGCGTCCAATGTTTTGACAAAAAAACTGAAAATATACCCGCAAATGAGACCGGTACACCTCCGGCCCGCGGGCTGCCGGTTTGGCACCAGCGTCGGGGTTGTTTTGGGGGCAGTTCATGACATAACAAAGGCAAGAGAGCGCTTACGCAACATCTGACGTGGCCTCCGTCAGCGAAGGCGACAGGCACGAACCAACGCTCATCTCCGTCGATGTTGCATCATTAGCGGAGGACCGAGAATGCTGGGAACGCAACTGGCCTTTGATGTGGTGCCACGGGGCGGCCATGGCGTGCCGGGCGGGCCGTGGAATGCCCTAAAAATGACATTTCGTTGGCGCGCACGCAAACTTGGAGGCATTTCTTGACGATATGACAGTTAGTTCGAATAGCTAGCGGCGTAAGAGGAAGCCATTAAAAAAATATATCAACTTCTGTGCCGCTTATTCTCAGAAAAGTTGCGGGGAATGACAAACTTTTAGGATTTTAAAATTGAAATATGAGGTATATTCAATCAAAGATGAACTATAGCAGGATTTAAATTGTAATATTAAGAGATTGAAGTCATTTTGTTCCTTATTTTTATGTAACGGCAACTGGATTGATGTAATATTGAGAGTTTAAAAAAAAGTTGTAATATTAAAAGGGATTTACCGTATTTGCTGGCATATAAGCCGCCTTAAAATTACAATTTTTATTTTTAAAAGTATAAAAAGTCGCATCCTGGCTAGGTGAGTTCTGAAATATTGCACATAATTCTAAAATATTGCACATAATTCTGAAATATTGCACATCATTCAAAAATATTGCGAATAATTCTAAAATATTGCACATAATTCAAAAATATTGCACATAATTCAAAAATATTGCACATAATTCTAAAATATTGCACAAAATTCTAAAATATTGCACATAATTCTAAAAATTTGCTCATAATTCTAAAATATTGCACATAATTCTTAAATACTGCACAGAATTCTAAAAAAATTCACATAATTCTAAAATATTGCACAGAATTCTGAATTCTGAAATTTTTAAAGTACTTAAGTGGTATTTACTCACATATAAGCCACCCCACATATAAGCCACACCCTTGGAATTGCCTAAAAACATTGATTTTGCCAATTTCTCGCGTATAAGCCACCCCCTGAAACACAATTTTCACTTCCATATTCATTGTTTTAATAAAGAATACAAATATGTTACCTTGAATGGAAAATCTTAAGAAAAATCATCACACATGCTATTTATAAAATACTGTATGAACCAAAAGCACATTATTAAGCTCAATATCATAAGGAAGATAGTAATTAATTCAGTAATGGTTGTTTTCTTACTGCAAAACAGAAAATAACCAACAAATAGTAAAAGTTCCTTAACTGACATCCACTGGTGAAAAAGAGTATAGCAAGTAATGTGCGCATATAAGCCTTACCCTTGATTCAATCAACATTTTTTTACTTACAAAAACAGCTTATATGCGAGAAAATACATTTTCTTGACTTTATATTATGTGAAACAGAAGTTGTTTATTTTCTAGGACTTCAACGTTTGTCCATGTAATGTCTTGTTCATATATAATAATACATAATGTGACCACAAAAGTGCTTTTTGAGTAATATTAGGAGATTTAAGTAATAAAACGAGGGTATAAAATCCAATAGTTCGATGTGAAAACTTCATTCGGTGGACCAATAGCGATCTCGATTCCGAGTACTGACGAAAGAAGGGTAAGGGAGCCAAAGAAAGGAAAGGTCATAAATCGAACCCCCCCATTGGTTGTGAATCAGAGGGAAGTCCATTACTATGCCGAAAGCAAAACACGACTTTCCGACTGCCATTGAAAGCCAGGAACTGCTGCCGCTTAAGTGCATTTACTCTACAAGTGTCCCGCATTTAGTCTTTTTGGACATTACACAAAAGACATTTCTTTCATACGGATTACCGTAACTGGCACAATGGAAAGTATTATTTCACTGACAAGTTGGCAGTATAAAGAAAGGCTGTCAGACTCGTGTTGGTTCGCGGGACGTGTTAACGTCAACTTGATTCTACGTGGGCCGGACCATTTTAGATAGAATATTTTGATTTTTTTGTTTATAAATGGATTAAAAGAACTGGATTAAAAGCCCTGACTATTCCGGTTTTATAGATCTAAAGCAATGTTTATTTTAGCTTTTTTTAGATATATTTTTAGATTTTACAAAATGATTTTTGAACTAAAAACAGAAAAAATTGATTAAAGAATTACAATAATAGTTAGATTTTTTTATTTATAAATGGATTAAAATAATTGGATTAAAAGCCTTGAATATTCAGTTTTTATAGATCTAAAACCGTGTTTATTTTAGATTTTTTTTGTATATATTTTTTTAGATTTTACAAAATTATTTTTGAACTAAAAACACAGAAAAAAGTGGATTAAAAAATGACAATTATTGATTTAAAAGAACTGGATTAAAATCCAGGTATATTCGGTTTTTTCTATATATAAAACAATGTTTATTTTATCTTTTTTAAAATATATTTTTAGATTTTACAAAATGATTTTTGAACTAAAAACACAGAAAAAATGTGTTAAAAAATTACAATTATTGTTTTAGAAGAACTGGATTAAAATCCCTGAATATTCCATTTTTTATAGATATAAAACAATGTTTATTTTAGCTATTTTTATATTTATTTTTAGATTTTACAAAATGATTTTTGAACTAAAAACACAGAAAAAATGTGTTAAAAAATTACAATTATTGTTTTAGAAGAACTGGATTAAAATCCCTGAATATTCCATTTTTTATAGATATAAAACAATGTTTATTTTAGCTATTTTTATATTTATTTTTAGATTTTACAAAATGATTTTTGAACTAAAAACACAGAAAAAATGACTAAAAAATGACAATTATTGATTTAAAAGGGGCAAAATCAGGAAAGTTAATATCCATCTATACTCTTCATTTTAATTTGATCCTAAAACAGAAAGTCACCACTCATCATTTACTTTCAATAAGTTAAATTTAAAGTTAATATTTAGTGTGTTCCTTCTTGGCAGGAAACATCATCGGTTCGGGCATCTTCGTGTCCCCCAAAGGAGTCCTAGAGCATGCCGGCTCGGTCGGACTTTCACTCATCGTTTGGGTGTGCGGAGGCGGGATCTGCGTGCTGGGTTCCATGTGTTACGCCGAACTGGGCGTCACCATTCCCAAATCGGGCGGAGACTACTCCTACGTGACGGAGATCTTTGGCGGCCTTGTCGGGTAAGACTACAAATTTATAACTATGTCCTTGTGCAGGATTGCGGGAATTATTAAAAAAATACTCACCAAATTGCCAAATAACTCAGATTAAGCCATCGTATTTACTCGCATATAAGCCGCATTTGTCAAACAGAAAATGATAACTGAATCGAGGGTACATGTATAGATGTATGGATGTATAGATGTATGGTTGTATGGTTGTATGGATGTATGGATGTATGGATGTATGGATGTATGGATGTATGGATGTATAGATGTATAGATGTATAGATGTATAGAGGTATAGCGGTATAGAGGTATAGCAGTATAGAGGTATAGCAGTATAAAGGTATAGATGTATAGATGTATGGATGTATGGATGTATAGATGTATAGATGTATAGAGGTATAGATGTATGGATGTATGGATGTATAGATGTATAGATGTATAGAAGTATAGAGGTATAGATGTATAGATGTATAGAGGTATAGATGTATAGCGGTATAGAGGTATAGATGTATAGAGGTATAGCGGTATAGAGGTATTGAGGTTTAGATGTATAGCGCTATAGTAGTATAAAGTTATAGATGTATAGATGTAAAGATGTGTAGATGTATAGATGTATAGATGTATAGATATATAGATATATAGATATATAGACATATAGATGTAAAGATGTGTAGATGTATAGATGTATAGATGTATAGATATATAGATATATAGATATATAGACATATAGATATAAAGATATATAGATATATAGATATAAAGATATATAGATATAAAGATATATAGATATAGAGATATATAGATATATCTATATAGATGTATAGCCATATCTATAAAGATTTATCTATATAGATATATAGCTATATCTAAATAGATATAGCTATATCTATATAGATATAGCTATATATCAAATATAGATGTATAGATATAGATATATGTATATTTGATTTTTATTTGACATTTTCCTAAATAAGTGTGTTGGCGTCTTGTTGTGTGGGCCTCAGCTTCCTGTTGCTATGGAGCGCCGTGTTGATCATGTACCCCACCACGCTAGCCGTCATCGCTCTGACTTTCGCCAACTACGTGCTCCAGCCGGCTTTCCAGAACTGCCAGACGCCTTACGCCGCCACCCGGCTGCTGGCCACCATCTGCGTTCGTGAGTAACGCCGTCCCATTTTTGGACAATTTACCATCAGTTTCAAATCAGTCCATATTTTTGGTTTATTTTAGACAATCTGCTTGTACTACAAAAATTGCTAACCAGAACTGCCAAACCTAAAAAGATGATACATTTTAACATTTTGTGGCCCCTTTTTGCCAAAAAATAAATAAATAAATCTCAATATGATCTAATATCCTAATTATTTTAAAATAGTTTTCTTTCATCAATAGTTCTTTCTTGCCAATAAAAAAAAAAAAAAAACAGCAAATCAAGTATTACAGTAATCCCCCAAATACCGCAGCTTCACTACATCGCAGATTTTTTGTCTAGGGACATTTTTTTAAACATTTTTTGTCTGAGGACATTGTTTATTACATTTTTTGTCTAAGGAAATTTTTTAAATTATGTTTTTTTGTCTGAGGACATTTTTAATTCCTTTTTTTTGTCTGAGGACATTTATTGTTACATTTTTTTTTATATAAGGACATTTTTCAAATAATTTTTTGTCTGAGGACATTTTTAATTACATTTTTTTGTCTAAGGACATTTTTTATTACATTTTTTGTCTAAGGACATTTTTTTCCAATTAAATTTTTTATCTGAGGACATTTTTTAAAATTATTTTTTGTAAGAAAAAAAATTAAAAATAGTGGTGACCCTACATTTCTGTTTTTTTTTTGTTTATCACGACCATGTCTGGTCTACATTAAACGCGATAATTGAGGGATTACTGTACTTTTTAAAACCTTTTTTTCCAGTACAAATAAGTACACAATTTGAAATGATCAAAAAAAGTATAAAATACAGGAAAAACTTTTAAGTTGACAGCTATGTATAAAGAGGTATACTAAAAACTAAGATAACTAAATACTTTAAACTAAATACTTTAAGTCCGGTTTCAGACAAAAATGTTAAATGTTTTTAACAAGGATACAACTTGAATGAACTTGATTTTTTATAGAAAAATTGGATTTTTGGGGAAGTAGTAATTGTAAACGTTGAGTTTGAAGTGGGTGCAGCGCGCGAGTGTCAACTTTAACCGCAGGAATGCGGTACATGTGACATTTTTGACTGAAGTTTCTCTTCAACGTATACTGCAGCAGCAGCAACATGGGAAAAAGGGGAAAATGTCAAGAGTTTTGTTACTGCAGGCTTGACTTTAACGACCACATTCCATAGAAGGAATTTACCTTAGTATGTAGCAGTAGCTGACTTTTGCTTCAGTCAACCATTTTAGTGTAAATGTATACTTTTTTTGGAAACAATACCAATTTTCTGTATAGATGTATATATTTTCTGTGTAGTGGAGGGAGTAATTCCTGATGTTCCGCTTTTTAAATCAATAATTGCAATTTTTTAATCATTTTTTTTTAGTTTTTAGGTAAGAAAGCATCTCATGAAATCTAAAAATAAATATATTTTCTGTTTTCCACTTTGTTAATTGAAAATAAAAAATGTAAAAAAAAATAGAATCTCATTTTATCTTCTAAAACTTTGTCTCAAAGTGAATGTATTCCTCAATATCTTAAAAGTACCAGATTTATTTATTTAAAATTTCTATTATTTTATCTTAAAAGTACTTCCAACAGTTTTTAAACTAATTAATTTTAAATTCCCATCATTTTATCTTAAAAGTACCTCCCAATGTTTTTTTAATTAATTAATTTATTTTAAATTTCTATCATTTTCTCTTAAAATTTCCTTCCAGTTTTTTGTAATTAATTAATTAATGGTAATTTATATTATTTTATCTTAAAAGTGCCTCCAGCTGTTTTTATTAATTAATGCATTAATTTATTTTAGATATCTATCATTTTATCATAAAAAGTACATCCAGCTGTTTTTTAAATTAATTAACTTAATTTCAATTTCTATCATTTTATCTTAAAAGTACCCCCGTTTTTATTAATTAATTTATTTGTTTTAAATTTCTATCATTTTATCTTAAAATACCTCCTCCCGTTTTTTTATTAATTAATTTATCTTAAATTTCTATAATTTTATCTTAAAAGCATCTCCCACTGTTTTTTTAAATGAATTACTTAATTTATTTTAAATTGCTATCATTTTATCTTAAAAGTACCTCCAACTGTTTTTTAAATTAACTAATTTACTTTAAATTTCTATTATTTTATCTTAAAAGTACCTCCAACAGTTTTTTGTACATAATTAAATCATGCCGACACAGATTTACCTGCAAAAAGACGAACGCTGTTGGCGAGGGCGACTCTCCGGCGTCAAAGCGGGTTGAGGGTCGGGGGTCGCGGGTCAGAGGGGGTGCGGGGGTTCTTCATCAGCTGGCTCTGTGGCCAAACATTCACAGCGGAAGCAGTTTGAGTGGTGGGAGGAAAAGTTTTGCCCCTTGATGGATGCTCTAGAACGCCCCCCACTGTGAGAAAGAGTGCTGAAAAGGCCATGAAGTCCCCCCAAAAAAACTTGCACACTTGTGCGCTAAAAACCCTTGAAAACGGTCAAGAATTCAGTGTCCCCTTTTTGCGGATTTTCTTGGTACAGAAAAAAATCTACAGTACCGCTAGGATATGTTAGCATACCTGTCAACTTTATGTTTTTTCCCATATTTTATAGTTTTTGATCATTTCAAATTGTGTATGCCGTATAACAACTTTTGTACAGGATTTTTTTGAAGTACTTAAGTAGTATTTACTCGCATATAAGCCTCCTTGTGTATAAGCCGCACCCTTAAAATGTTGAATTTGACTATTTCTCGCATATAAGCCTCTCCATGCATAAGCCACACCCTTAAAATTGCCTAAAAATGTTGAATTTGACTATTTCTCGCATATAAGCCTCCCCACGTATAAGCCACACCCTTAAAATTGCCCAAAAAAACTTGAATTTGACTATTTCTCACATATAACCCTCCCCACATATAAGCCACACCCTTAAAATTTGCCAAAAAACTTGAATTTCTCAATTTCTCACATATAAGCCTCCCCACGTATAAACCACACCCTTAAAATTGCCTAAAAACGTTGAATTTGACAATTTCTCACGTATAAGCCGCCCCTGATTAACAATTTTCCCCTCCATATTCATGTTTTTTTGGGAGTACAAATGTGATACTTTTAAGAGAAAATCTTTAAAAAAATCATCGCACGTGGTATTTCTGATATACTGTATGAATCAAAATCACATTATTAGGGTCAATATCATAATAAATGCATCCATCCAGTAATGGTTGTTTTCTTATCGCAAAACTGAAAATAACCAACAAATAGTACAAGTTACTTAACTGACATCTACTGGTGAAAAAGAGTATAGCAAGTCTTGTGCGCATATAAGCCGTACCCTTGATTCAGTCATTTTTTTTAGTTACAAATACGGCTTATATGCGAGATTTTTGTGATAAAATATGGAATATATATGTTTTTTTTGTGTGTATTGCAGTATTCCTGACATGGGTGAACTGCTACAGCGTGCGCTGGGCAACCAGAATCCAGGATGTGTTCACGGTGGGGAAGCTGCTAGCTTTGGGTCTCATCATCATTGTGGGACTGGTTCAAATTGGCCGAGGTAAGAACGCTAATGAGCTTTTTTGCGCCAACTTCCGTTACACTTTACCACTTTTGTGTTTTTTTTTAGCTGTTCTTGCATTTAAATGACACTGAATTCTTGTTAGCCTACAAGAGAGAACGCCATATGTGATATGTTTATGACTGTCAAAGGATAATTTGTGGTGTTGTTGTCTTGTTTTGAATTGAATGCTTTTATTGTCATTATCTAAGTGTAATGAGATTTAAAGGTTCACCATGTTGTGCACTAGTAGTATATAAATAATAATAATGAATAAATAATTAATAAATAGGGCAGCCCAGTGGATGAGTGGTTAGCATGTCGGACTCGCAGTAGTGGATCGGGGTTCAAATCCGGGTCGGTCCACCTGTGTGGAGTTTGCATGTTCTTTCCGGGCCTGTGTGGGTTTTATCCGGGTACTCCAGGTTCCTCCCACATTAGGCTAGGATAGGCTCCAGCACCCCCTGCGACTCTAGTGAGGATAAAGCGGTACAGAAAATGAGATGAGAATTGATTATAATTAATGTAACTTTTTGAGAATCAATAGATAATAATACAATAAGTAAAAATAAATAAGTAGTCAACTTAATCTGATTATGATGTTTTGTTCCTGTTGTTATTGTGTTTATTGACTGAAATAAACAATTTAAAAAATGTAAATAATAATACCCATTTTCGGTTTTAGGATCAAATTCAAAAGGTTTTAGATGGTTTAGGGAATATTTCCTGATTTTCCGCTTTTTAAATCAATAATTGCAATTTTTAATCATTTTTTTTAGTTTTTAGGTAAGAAAGGATTTCATGAAATCTAAAAATAAATATAATTTCTGTTTTCCACTTTGTTAATTAAACATAAAAAATGTAAAAAACAATTTAAAAAATGTAAATAAAATGAAATAGAAAAACGGAATTATTTTATCTATAACTAAACTAATGTACAACTGGCAGTACATTTTTACTAAGCTCCGGCACCCCCACGACTCTAGTGAAGATAAACCAGTACAGGAAATGAGATAATAATAATACAAAATAACTAAATAAGTAGTCAACAATGTCAATAAGTAGTCTGACTATCATGTTTTTTTTTCCAATGTTTGCATCATTAATGACTGAAAAAAAAAAACAATTAAAAAATAAAATAAGATAAAAAACACCCAATTCTTTTAGGAAAAGTAAGTCTTGAAAATATACATAAAACTAATGTCCAACTGTCACTATGTTTACACTTTTCCCCCAGGCTACTACGACGCTCTGGTGCCCAGTGCTGCCTTTGAGTTCAGTCAAGACCCATCGGTGGGCCAGATAGCACTTGCCTTTTTGCAGGCTTCCTTTGCTTACAGCGGTTGGAACTTCCTCAACTACGTCACCGAGGAGGTGGTGGAGCCAAGAAAGTGAGTGTCCCTCCAACGTCTTTTCGACAAAACCCAACATTTCCAAATAGCGTATTTTCACCACTATAAGGCGCACTTTAAAGTCTTAAATGTTCTCCACAATAGACAGTGCGCCTTATAATACAGTGCGCCTTATATATGGAAAAACTGAAAACCAAAAACCACCACTGTCGGATATTAAAAAAAACACAAACGCCTGAACTGAAACGATACTGTTAAATATACAGATGCCATCTTAGTTCACAACATCTTCCATCATATAGCTCCTCCCCCACGGCAAGATTTTAGACAAAAAAAATCCAAAATGGCTGGCTCTAGAGGTGAATGTAAAGTAGTGAGTGCTTCATACCTGGAAGTCAATAGCAATTAGCGTATTTTCACGACTATAAGGCGCACTTAAAAGTCTTAAATTTTCTCCAAAATAGACAGTGCGCCTTATAATACAGTGCGCCTTATAGTCGCGAAATAACGATAAATGCCTACTTTCCTCTTATTTTTGCAGGAACCTCCCCCGTGCCATTTACATCTCCATCCCTCTGGTGACCCTAGTCTACACCATGACCAACATCGCCTATTTCACCTCTATGACCCCTGAGGAGCTTCTGGCATCCAATGCCGTGGCCGTGGTAAGCTGTAGTGTCCAAACTATGGCACCTGGGCTAAATTCGGGTTGGTTCATGGGCTGGTTTAACGTCAACTTGATTTCATGTGGGCCTGACCATTTTAGGTATAATATTTATATATATAGTTTTTATAAATGGATTAAAATAACTGGATTAAAAACATTGAATATTCAGTTTTTTATAGATGTTTATTTTATCTTTTTTAAAATATATTTTTAGATTTTACAAAATTATTTTTGAACTAAAAACACAGAAAAAATGGATTAAAAAATGACAATTATTGATTTAAAAGGGGGAAAATCAGGCAATTTTATATACATCGGACCAACTAAGATATAGTATTTATATTTTTTTAAGTAAATGGATTAAAAGAACTGGATTAAAAGCCCTGAATATTCGTTTTTTTTATAGATCTAGAACAATGTTTATTTGAGCTTTTTTTTAATACATTTTGAGATTTTTCAATGATTTTTGAACTAAAAACATAGAAAAAATGATTAAAAATGACAATTATTCATTTAAAAGGGGCAAAATCAGGAAATTTAATATACATCTATACTCTTCATTTGAATTTGATCCTAAAACAGAAAGTCAGCACTCATCATTTACTTTCTCGGACCGCAAAAAATGATTCACCGGGCGATATTTGGCCCCCGGGCCACCACTTTGACACCCATGTCTTTTACTGTCCCATTAGACTTTTGGTGAAAAGCTGCTGGGCATGTTCTCCTGGATCATGCCAATTTCCGTGGCCCTGTCCACTTTTGGGGGAATCAACGGCTATCTATTCACTTCTTCTAGGTAACAAAAACACACATTGCAGTTTTTTTTTGCATACTTGAACTTTCAATACATGTATTTTCATTTTAAAAAAGTACGTTTGTGTGTATAGGTTATGTTTCTCAGGAGCCAGAGAAGGACATTTGCCACACTTACTGGCAATGATCCACCTTAAGAACTGTACCCCTATACCCGCATTGATGCTATGCGTAAGTAACAATGCTAAAAAAAACTTTAGCCCCGCCTACAAGTGAGTAGACACCCATTTTTATTGGGTTTTCTTACAGTGCTTCGCCACCATCTTAATCCTATGTATCGGTGAGACGCACAATTTGATCAACTACGTGTCCTTCATCAATTATCTGTCGTACGGCGTCACCATTGCCGGATTGATCTACCTCCGCAAAAAGAAGCCGGACCTGATGCGACCAATTAAGGTATTACGGACCATCAAAACGCACTCATTTAACCCTTACAGTGGACAAATGCGGCTTATATGCGAGTAAATACGGTAGCTTAATCTGAGTCATTTTACAAGGTTCGCTAATCGGGGAGGAGACAAACAATGAATCATAGTCATACCTAGGGGCAATTTAGCATCGAGCGAACCTAGCACGCATGTCTTTAGAATGTGGGAGGAAACTGGAGTACCCACAGAAAACCCACACTGGCCCAGAGAGAAGATGTAAACTCCACATAGGTGAACCAACCTTGATTTGAACCCAAGACCCCAGAACTGTGTTAATTGATAATTCTAAATAATTATAATAATAATATACATTAAAAACATTCATTATAAAGTGTATATTTGTTTTGGGAATTATTATTATAATTTTTGACCACCAATTTATGTTTAATTTATTTTAATTTTTTTGTACACCAATTTATTTTTTATTTTTGTTATTTTTTGTACACTTTTTCACAATTTAACTGCAAATGAATATTGGCGCCTAAGTGGTTACATGTCAGCCTCACAGTTCTGGGGTCCCGGGTTCAAATCCAGTTCGGTCCACTTGTGTGGAGTTTTCATCTTCACCCCAGGCCTGCGTGGGTTTTCTCCGGGTACTCCGGTTTCCTCCCACATTTCATAGTAGGCTACCAATTCATTCATCTCATATCCAGAAATCAGCTGAGATAGGCTCCAGCACCCCTGAACACCCTTATGATGATAAAGCGGTTCACAAAAAAGAATGACTATCATATCCAAATACGAGTTATCTAACTCTAACTATGAATAATCAGTACCGGTCGACTGCTAACGGAAATCAACAATAACTAAGCCCCTCCCCTTTTTCTCGACAGGTCAACCTACTGATCCCCATTGCTTACATGCTCTTCTGGGTGGTCCTTCTATGCTTCAGTCTGTACTCTGAGCCAATGGTGTGCGGCCTGGGGATGGTCATCGTGCTCACTGGGGTGCCCGTCTACTTTGTGGGCGTCTGGTGGAAAAACAAACCCAAGTGGATATACAGAATGACAGGTAATGGACGTCAAACTTACCTGCGTATCTTCTTCATCATCTCCCTCTCTTCTCCTTGCAGAGAAAGTGACGTATGTGGGCCAGAAGACGTGCTACGTGATGTTCCCTCAACAGGATACAGTAGAAGGCCAGCCTCTCACATCTGACAAAGACATAGATTGAAACTTTAGCGCCATCTGCTGGTTGGGGTAAAATGTTGCATTGTGTTGTAGATAATTTGGACAGCAACACACACAGAGACCAGACTAATATGCACACTTTTTTTTTCCGGGGGTGCCGCCCCAAATGGTCAAAACATCTCTCTGTGTACGCCACGGGACTCGAACCCGCGCACCGGACCTCAAGGCTTCTCCGCATGCAGCACTCCCAGTTTTTCCGACGCACAAGGGGGTCCTTAAAGGACCAGGGGTGGGTTGCAATTTAAAAACAAAACAAAAAAATACATTTTTTTATGCATTTTAGACACTAAGACATTTTTTTCAGTTCCTGAAAGACTAATTTAAGTTTTAATGATTTTTTAAAAGTCATTATCAATGCAAAGACACTTAATATTACTTTTATTTCCCTAAATAATGTGTTTTTAAAGGACTAACTACACTTTACTATTCGTTTTTGCATTTATTCAGTGTTCTTTTCCCACAAGGACTTTCTCATTGGTTAAACCAGTCAAACAGCACCACCTGCTGCTACTCTAGAGGAATGCATTTTTTCTTTTCTTAAATTGTTGGGACAAATCTTTACCAAAATTTATCCCTGGATGGATTTGAGCTATTTTATGCATGCAATTGTGCCTTATTGCTTACTGTTGATTTTTTTATTAAATATTTTTATTTGTGTCAGGGGAACAAAGCTTAACATTTATAAATATCATCTTTTATGTTAGGATAATCAACAAAGAAGAGGTACTTATTTATATTTTAAATGCATATTAACTACTATTATACTGCTTGTTCTTTAGCTATGTACATGGTTCTTCCTGTTTTTTTAATATAATATTGGTAACCCAAAGATGTTGTTATATGCAAAATGTTTTAATATGGGTTTTTCTAATCCATAATCCTGTTAATCTCTGGTTGTGAAAAAAATGTATACTTGGAAAGTACTGGCAATAATTAGCTTTTTCTACATCATGCTGTTACAGACTCATTCCAGAATGGATTAAATTATATTGAACACTTGAAATTTCATTATTCTTTCTTTCCTGTTTACAAAAAAATCTAGAAATTATTTTATTTAACCAAAAAAATTGAAAAAAAGACACTAGTGCATCATTAATTTTGGATTTCTGACCAAATTAGCTTTAAAAAAAAGCAAAACAAAAACTTATATCGATGCTTTTTGAGTGTTTTTCAGCATTTTTTAGAAGAAAATGACTGACTCATCTTGGAATGAGACTGTAACCAAAAAAATGTGAAATTAAGGGATACATTTCTCATTAAAAAGTAGCATCTTTTCAATAGCAGCAATTAGCTTTGACCGCAGTGCTAACAAGCTAGCTACAGCTCAATTATTAGCATTAAAATAATCAACTAAATGTTCAAAATGCTCAAATTTTATTGATGCCAAGCACAGTAACGAAAAGCTATTTTTTTACTCACACCATTAAATAAAAAACATGATAAAATACTCCAATTCAGTAGTTTTGTACTTAGCTCAAATGTAGAAATATATATTTTTATCCAGGCTACACTTTTGTTAGCATTCCAGTATTTATATGGTTCCTTAGTAATCCCAATTCGGTTACTTTTGCATTCCAGAAAATTCAAAAAATAAGAGAAAAATGAATTTAATGTTAACTTCTCGTTGAATTATGTGTATAGTGTTTGAAGTTATAATAATAGTTTTAGGGCTTTAAATTGAACAAATTGACCTTATAAAACAAGCCTCATTTTATCAAAGTCGAAATAAATTGCAGTTTATAGTCGTAACAAGCAAAATTCCTATAAAATAGAGACTTTTTCCTCTTTCCTATCGGTTTTGTGACGATAATAACAATGAAAATAAGCATTTTAAGGCATTTTCGGAGATCACAAAAGGACATAAGCAAGCATCTAAAGTCGAGGCAAAATATGGAAAATCTCAATTGAGATGATCGATATCCTTGTTATAGATATCAAGAAATAGCTTTTAAGAGCAATTATCTTAAAATAGACGAAATAATTGGACATTTGTGGCACATGTAGGCAAGAAATAGTTCATTAGTGACACATGGTAGGCAACTTTCAGGGTGGCACAATGCATAAAATGTACGTCGACGTGAATACTAAATTACTTAAGTACCTAAGTACTTAAATGCATAATTGTTAAAAATACAAGGGGAACATACTACTTACGTTATATTATGCTGTATAATAAAAATACATCTTAAATGATTTGTTTGCTCCGACGACTTCCTATTGTGTGGATCATTAGCTTGATAGGACTGTACCATTTTGCATTGTATCAAAGGGGTCAATTCCACTTTGTACGTAATAAATCGGTTTTCGTGAATTAGGAAATAATTTTCGAAAATAAACATCCCAATGGGTTAATCAAGTAAAAAACACAGATTTTGGGAAAAACAATTACTTGTTTTGGACTTTTGCGTTTTTAAACGTTTTGAGCTTTTGTTTCTATAAACGTTTAGAACCCCTGCTCGAAATTGTAAATGAAAGAATCCAATTGAAACCCGGAAATACAACTTCCACGCTAACAAAATTAGCATTGTCATGCACAATTTATGACTTTATAACCCTTAAAAGCTTTCTAACTTATAGATACCATTGACTGTGGTAGACGTCCAATCCATTTTGACTATTACAGAGAGAATGGCACTGAAACATTAACAATAAAGTTTAAATGAATTGGACGTTATCTGGTCAATTGCAGACAATACATTAAATACCATGAAAAAATAGTTTCGTTGGGCCATAACAAGTATATATTGCTATTGTTTTTTTAATTTTATGTAGTTTTAAATAAGATTGCATTAATTTAGAAATTTACTTAAAGATAGATATAAAAATAATGAATAATTTAAAAGTGAGATAATGATAATTAATCATATTTAAGCATTTTAATTGTTTTCAAAGGAATAGCTATCCAATGTAGTGCCCACTATCCCTGAAAGTGTTAAAATGTTGCTAAGTAGGTTTAAAAATAAATTCTTTCCTTGTCAAGATCAGTTTTGCCTAATTCCTAATTAAATTAATAGCAAGAAGTAGCCATTTTACGACCAAACAAGCATACAAAAAAATTAACACAACCATTATTCTTCCCTATCACTAAGTTCCCTTTCAGCTTTCAATTTAAGTCCAAAACTATTATTCTTATATAAAATATCATGATATACCTTCCAAAAATATCCCAAACCATGTAGCAATGATATGTTAACAGTTCATCATTTCAAAGTGTCCTTATTCAGTTGGCTGCCAAAGCATATTAGCATATTAGCATATTAGCGCAAGGTCGGTACTAGCGACACAAAGGCGGACATGGCATCGCAACCTGTTGTGTAGCATTTAGCATGCTACATTCATTCAGGTTTTTTTCAGTTTGTCCAGGGGTTTTACAATCAGTTCAAATCGGAAATAAGGAACCCCAAGGACACTTTGTTGCCGGGCAGATCGTCAGGCATCAGCAAGGCGTCGGTTGACGACCCGAGTGGTCGCCACCCTCCCCTTGCTTTCTCCGCCTATCCTTTTCCCGCCACCTGATTTCCGGAATCGGACCCCCGCCGTCGCTATCCGAAGACGACGGGGACGTGGTGTCCAACGGGTGTGTCGGGGCGCTAGCCGCTAAGGGATTAGCCTGAGAGAGGGGTCCGAGTGGGGAGTAGCGCCGAAGCGAGACCCCTTTAAGGTTCAGCGCCAGATCCAGAACCAGTTTTCTAGTTGGCCGAGGGTGGGGTCCGGTCAAAGGGGGCGGTCCGGATGCCGCGTCGCTAGGCCCGGGCGCCTCCTGATTCGGCGCCGACCCCTCTAGGCTCTCGCCTGATTGGTAGGATTGAAGAGAGGCGGAGCTATCTGAAGAGAACTCCGGTGGGTCGGCGTCCTCAGAGCGTCCCCGGATACATTGGGGGTCTAGGTCGCCGCCCCCCGCGGTTCGGTAGCTTTGAAGCCCCAAGTTGACGTGCGTCCCGGTGGGTGGGTCAAGAAGGGGGGCGTGGCCTCTCGGACGGCCATCCCGGCGGAATAGTCGACGCCACAAGTGCCCGAAACGGCGCCGCGATGTGGAGGAGGCGGAAGATCGGCGACTGGTGTGACGTCGGAGTTGGCGGCTCATGGCCGAGCGGAGGTTTTGCAACATGGAGGCCTGAAAAAGATCCAAAAATAGTCATATATGAGCCGTACTCTGTATTGAGTCATTGTTTTTTTGTCCGACAAATGAGGCTTATATGCGAGTAAATACAGTAAATAAGTGTCAAAGTGGCGGTCCGGGGGCCAAATGTGGCCCGCCGCATCATTTTGTGTGGCCCCGGGAAAGTAAATGATGAGTGGTGACTTTTAGTTTTAGAATCAAATTAAAATGATAGATATAAATGTATATTAAATTTTCTGATTTCCCCATTTTAAATAAATAATTGTCATTTTTAATCATTTTTTTCTGTTTTTAGTTCAAAAATCATTTTGTAAAATCTAAAAATATATTTTAAAAAAGCTAAAAAAATCAAATTCAAAAGAAGTGTATAGATGTATATAAAATTTCCAGATTTTCCCCCTTTTATGTCAGTAATTGAAAATTTTTAATCATTTTTTTCAGTTTTTAGTTCAAAAATAATTTTGTAAAATCTAAAAATATATTTAAAAAAAGCTAAAAAAAATCTAACTCAAATAAAGAGGATAGATGGATATTAAATTTCCTGATTTTCCCCCTTCTAAATCAATAATTGTCATTTTTTAATCCATTTTTTGTGTTTTTAGTTCAAAAATAATTTCGTAAAATCTAAAAATATATATAAAAAAACCTAAAATAAACATTGTTTCATATCTACAAAAAACCTAAATATTCAGGGTTTTTAATCCAGTTCTTTTAATCCATTTATAAAAAAAAATCTAAATATTATATCTAAAATGGTCTGACCCACCTGTGCAGGGTTGTAGGCGGGGAAGTCATCCACAGGCGGAATAAGTCCCTGCGCTATGAGCTGTCCGTAGGAAGGGGGCGCCTCCCTCCGTCCAAACTCCGCCTCCATGCGTGACAATTGCGTCTCGAAGGCTCGGAAGTCCCGTCCGCGGATGGCGTGTAGTTTGAGTGCGCATCCCAACGCCACCACTAGGAGGAGGCCGCACACCAGGCTGCCAATCAAGGCGGCAGTGATGACTTTCCGGGGGACGGCGGTGGGACAGTCGCGTTCGTCGCTGCCGTCCGGGCAGTCCTCTTGACCGTCGCAGCGCCAGGTTTCAAAAATGCAAAGGTTGTCGCCACAGTGGAAGTTTCCCGGCTGGCAGTCGAAGCAGTTGCTCTCGTCCGAACCGTCGGGGCACCTTGTGAAAAAAAAAGAACATTTGGGAATGTCAAACTATTTTTGGAACGACCGCATATTACTAAAATTTGTGAAAGGAAACTATGGGTTGCCAGATCTTCCACCAACGACCCTTTGGATTTTGCGACGTACGTGCCTGTACGATAGTTTCGTCACCGGACGTTTGGTCCGTACTGTTTAATATTTACGCACTGTTGAATATCTAAGTACTGTTTAATATCGAAGTACTGTTTAATATATAAGTATTGTTTAATATCGAAGTACTGTTTAAAATCGACGTACTGTTTAATATCTAAGTACTGTTTAATATCGAAGTACTGTTTAATATCGAAGTACTGTTAAATATCGAAGTACTGTTTAATATCGAAGTACTATTTAATATTGAAGTACTGTTGAAACCAGCTCTCAAAATTATATTCATGCGAGATAGAGATCTAAATATCTATTGTTTTAAACAGTACTTAGATATTCAACAGTACTTAGATACTAAACAGTACTTAGATACAAAACAGTACTTAGATACTAAACAGTACTTAGATACTAAACAGTTCTTAGATATTACACAGTACTTAGATACTAAACAGTACTTAGATAGTAAACAGTGCTTAGATAGTAAACAGTGCTTAGGTATTAAACGGTACTTAGGTATTAAACGGTACTTAGATATTAAACGGTACTTAGATAGTAAACAGTACTTAGATCTTAAACAGTACTTCAATATTAAACAGTACTTAGATATTAAACAGTAGAGATTCAACAGTACTTAGATACTCAACAGTACTTGGATACTCAACAGTACTTAGATACTCAACAGTACTTAGATACTCAACAGTACTTAGATACTCAACAGTACTTAGATACTCAACAGTACTTAGATATTCAACAGTACTTAGATATTAAACTCTATCTCGCAGCATAAGAATGGAACTCCTTATAGGTAAAGCAGGGTCAACTGTACCTCTTCTGGTTGTTGCACCGCTCCGACGGGGGGTAGCAGGCCCCCGCGGCGTCTCCGCCACACGGAAAGTGGCCCTCGGGACACGCCGAGCAGGACGATTCATCTCGGCCCGAGGGGCAGTGCCAGTAGCCGTCGCAACGCTGGCGTTCCGAGTAGCAACCCTGCTCGCTGCCGCAGGGACGTTCGCCGGGAAAGCAGTAACCTTTGACCTGTAACACCAAAGACAAACAAAAAAATGGAGAACTCAGGGCAAAATACGGCAAGTTTAAAGTTGAACATCTTAATTTTAATTAAGGTAAAAAGCGTAGCGGTGTCCACTCTTATTTGTTTTTGGTGTTTTACAGCCACTCTATCTTTTTTTTTAAATGACATTTTAATATTTCTTAATACATTCCTTTTGACTTGACTTTGTAATTTATACTTTTTACTTTATTTTGTACTTTATACTTTTTTACTTTACTTTGTAATTTATATTTTTGACTTTATTTTGTACTTTATACTTTTTTACTTTACTTAGTACTTTATACTTTTTAGTGTAATTTGTACTTTATACTTTTTACTTTACTTTGCACTTTATACTTTTACTTTACTTTGTAATTTATATTTTTTACTTTATTTTGTACTTTATACTTTTTTACTTTACTTTGCATTTTATACTTTACTTTGTACTTTATACTTTTGACTTGACTTTGTACTTAATACTTTTACTTTACTTTTTACTTTACTTTGTACTTTATACTTTTTACTTTACTTTGTACTTTTTACTTTACTTTGCACTTTATACTTTTACTTGACTTTGTACTTTATACTTTTACTTGACTTTGTACTTTATACTTTTACTTGACTTTGTACTTTATACTTTTTACTTTATTTTGTACTTTATACTTTTAATTGACTTTGTACTTTATACTTTTACTTTACTTTGTACTTTATACTTTTACTTTACTTTGTACTTTATACTTTTTACTTTGTACTTTATACTTTTACTTTACTTTGTACTTTATACTTTTGACTTTAATCATGAGTGATGAGTATGTTAATACTTTAGCCCCCCTTTTGTTTCATATGTACTGTAACAGATGCACTTGTATATCAGCACTTGTATATATATACAAGTGCTATATACTTGCATATATAGCACTTGTATACTTGCATATGTATCCTATCTTGTACTGACCCCACCCATCTGTCACATTTTTAAAGTCAATGTGGCCCGCGGGCCCACAGTTTGCCCACCCCGTTGCACTACCTGGTAGGTTGCGTTGAAGCCATGTCCCGGACTTTTCATCTTAGCCGTGTAGAGCACGCTCATCTGTCCCCGACTGGACTCCAGCACGGTTGTCCGACGGTTGTCATGATAGGACAACGCCTGCAGTAGGTTCTCCACCCGCTGGGGAGCGCCATCGTACACATGCAGCGAATCCCCGGGTCCCAGCCGCAAATCCATCCGTAGTAGGATGGGTTTAGGGTCCCGGGTGTCCAGCACCCAGGAGCACCGCAGCTCGCCCGAGGCGGGGCGGAAATAATCGGGCGAGGCGAAGGAACCGTAGAAGTGACTCAGCCGTTTCCCGCACGCCGCATCGGGACATCCCAACTCGTCGCTGCCGTCCGGGCAGTCGCGGGAATGGTCGCAGCGACGGGCGGCGGGTAGGCAGCGAGTGGAGCGGCCCCAGGCGCAGGGGAGAGTCCCACGGGGGCAAGGACCCGTCTGGGCCTCGGTGGGCGGCGGCGAGCAGCCTCGTTCGTCGCTGGCGTCGCCGCATTCGTCCTGAATGTTGCATTTCCAAGAGTGTGGGACGCATTTGCCGTTCCCGCATAAGAACTCGTCCGATTGGCAACTGCTTTGACCTAAGTGACCTGCGGGTTATCCATTGGATGTAAAAAAAAAATGGGTTAGGATTGTTTATGGGTGTCAAAGTGGCGGCCCCGGGGCCAAATGTGGCCCGCCGCATCATTTTGTGCGGCCCGGGAAAGTAAATTGTGAGTGCCGACTTTCTGTTTTAGGATCAAATTCAAATGAAGAGTATAGATGTATGTTAAATTCCATGATGTTGTCCCTTTTAAATCAATAATTGTCATTTTTAATCATTTTTTCTGTGTTTTTAGTTCAGAAATCATTTTGTAAAATCTAAAAATATGTAAAATAAAGCAAAATTATTATTTTTTTCGAAAAGAGGGTAAATATTAAATCCATAATATGATAAAATCCTTGTTTTTTAAAGATATAATATTTAGACATTATAAAAAAATAGGATTGAAAGAACTATTTCAAAAGCCCTAAATATTCAGGTTTTTTAATATAAATATGCAAAAATGAAAACAAAAATGAAAGATGAAAATATTTAATTCTGTTCATACAGTATTAATTAGCTATAAAATGCGGGCCGGATTGAACCCCCAGGCGGGCCACTTCCAGCCCCCGGGCCGCACTTTGGACACCCAATAACATCAAAGCTGATATCTAATTAGGTCCAATTACCTTTAATGTAGGACATGTGAAAGCCCTGAGCTTGTCCCGATCCATTGACTTTGGAGTGGAAGTAGAGCCAAGCTCGCCCCCTGCTGGTGATGAAAGGGCGTGGCCGCAAAGAGCCACACAGACGCTGCGAATCCGGCGGTCCACCTGCCCAAGCGGATGACGTCATCAGCAGCCAATCGCCCGACTCGCAGTTCCCGGGCTCGCCGACATCAAACGCCCGAAAACTGAAGAAAAAGTTAAAAATGATAAGTTTTTTTCCAGGTTATTTTAAGTGTGTGTATGTGTGTATATATGTGTGTGTATATATGTGTGTGTGTGTGTATTACCTAATGGTAATGATCTCTCCATGTCCCGCTTGAATGGTCCAGCTACAATTAAGTCCAGGGGGGTAGTTTAAAGGCCAGGAGGGGCTAAAGATCACACCCCGGCGCTCTGTGTGGAGCTCCGCCCTCTCGCCGCAACCTACCGCATGTAATATGTATAAGATAAGTACTAAAATTACCCATACGTATAATACAGAAGAAAAAAAATCGTATTTTTTCGCATATATAAGCCAAATTTGTAATAAAAAATGATTTTAACTGATGTGGGCAAAGTAACATTTACTATTTGTGGTTATTTTCAGTTTTGCCATTGACTTTAAAAATTTGACAGATGGGCCGGGGTCAGCATAAGATAGGATACATATAAAAAAGTGCATCCGTTAACAGTACATATGAAACATAAACAGAAAAAAGGACTAAAGTACTCATCACTCATCGTTAAAGTAAAAAGTAGTATAAAGTACAAAGTAAAGTAAAAAGGAATGTATTAAAAATATTAAAATGCCATTTAAAAAAAGGTAGAAGGCCTGTAAAACAAATAAGAGCGGACAGAGCTACTGCCTCTGGCGTGACAGCGCCATCTTGGGGTAAAAAATAAAATAAAAAATATATATTAAAAAAAATAATAAAATTGGACAACGTCGGCGGGCCGGATTAAAAAGCCTAATGGGCCGTGTGTGGCCCGCGCGCCATATTTTGCCCATAGAGACATAGACGTTCATCTTTATATAATCTTATTGCCGTCAATGGGAATGAAAACCGATGATCTTGCATCAATGTGTGTGTACTCTACAGTGACGTATTGCTGATATAATGTATCAGCATCCTCCTAGCGGGGAAAGGCCATCCCTTGTTTTCACACACTAACAGATCATTTATCCACCGCAGATCAATACAGCAACGTGTGTGTGTTAGTATGTTTGGGGGTGACGTCACCACAACAAAAGCCCACCTCGCTTTGCCGTGAGGACCCCCCTGGGTAGGATAAAACGACCTCCCCCCACTAACATGACGGTCGATGGTTGTTATTAAGAAGGATTGTGAGCATCACTCGTGTTGATGGTGATGCATCGTTTTTTTTTATTCTCACCTGAACGCAACTCGGCGTTGCAGCTCGCCAACGCGAACGCGAGCACCAGCAGCATCCCAAGCGGCACCGTCGCCTCCATCCAGCCGAGATTTGGACTCCTATCTCGGATACGAGAGTCTAACAGCCCCCGGTGGGGCGTCCATCGGTTTTTCAGAGGAGCGAAGCCGGCATGTTGAATGGTTTTAAAAAGCCATTGTGTGTCCTTTAGTGACTCCGCAGCGACGGGGTGACTAAAGGTGCAATAAATTACATATCCGGTTTAAAGCTTCAAAATAAAACGATGTTTGTGGGGAAAAAGGGGAGATTTGATGGAAGGCACTCGCTTTAAACAGAATCATAATTTATGTAGTTTATTATTAGACGTCTGGTGATTTTTTAGTAGGATTATTCAGATTATTTAGCATGATTATTTTCCATTGTGGTCTTAATTTGAAGACCATAGAGTTTTATATCCGTGATAATTTTTGCTTTTATGTTACGTGCTGCACGATTCAAGTTAGCTAAATTGTCTTTAGTTTTATATGCAGGTGTGCCATGACAATAATTAATAAAAGGATGATTCAATATAATAACGTACGTTGGTTGGCAAAACATTGTTTTCTTCCGTCTTTATCTTTCTTTTAAAAAAAACAACAACTTTGAAATCAGATACAATGATACAATACGTTCTTGGCGTCATAATTTTAAATGTGAGATTTGATTGTAATTCTGACTGTTATTAAGTAAGTACTACTACAGCAAAGCCCATTACAAAAGGCACCGCTGGGATTCGAACCCAGGATCTCCTGTTTACTAGACAGGCGCTTTAACCAACTAAGCCACGGCGCCACATACAAACCGCCGTGGAATTTTAGAATATATACGGTATATATTCATACTGGTCGGAATAGTGAGTTGTCAATGTACCAAATGATTTAAAACGCATAGAAAACGTTTCATATATATTTTTTTAAAACATGTTTTGTGATTAGAGGTCTAACGATGCCAAAACCTTATTTTTTAAAAATAATTCTGACTGTTCTCTATTATTAAAACAACTTCCTAAACACTTAAAAAAAATACGAGTTACTTAAAATGGAGAATGTGACTTTACCAGTTAACTTCTGTCAAGTCTACAATTACATTTCAGCATCTTATATAATTAAGAAATGCCCACAATTGAGTAATGCACTCATGTACATTTCCATCTTTAATAATGACGCCATAGCAATGATTCAACAATTTATTCAACTGAATTCATTTTTGAAGTGTTTTCACGTGACTCTTGTGAGTGCTGAAACCATCACTTTTTATATATTTATATAGAACTTTTTTTTCCTTTTTTATACATGCACATGGTCTCAACATAGATGCAGGCTTTTATCTTTTTTTTTTTTTTAAATCCTGTCTGCATTTGCGTGTTTTTTTATGTATGCAATTTCATTTTTAACTTTAGTTCAGTTTCATTTTCCCAATTTATTGTCACTCAAATCACATTAAATGACTGTTTTCATTGTTATACACAATCTGGGTTTAAAAATATAAAGATGAAGTGGCAAGGGAAGAAAATAAGACAATTACAGATCTACCCAAAAAAAAAAACAAAGCTGCAAAAATCCTATGTGAAAACTGCACGTGTGAATGTGTCCTTTAAATTATTGTAAATTCTATAACAAAAACAGAAAAAAAACAACGCAAAACTCAAAACAAGAAACATTCCGCTGCCTTGTAGGAAACGGCAGGATGTTTTTTTTTTTTTTTTGCAGCCGGGGCAGCCGCCACGTTTAAATAAACAAAGAAATAAAGTCTATTTCTGTGGGCCCCCGTCCGCCCGCCTGTGGCCGCCGTCGGGCTACTGGTGAGCGCACTGGACGCCGGGACCGTGATGGCCGCCCTCCTCGTCCGAGCTGTCGTTGTAGGCTTCCCGGCGTCCCCCCGACGACGAGCCCTGGCTGACGTCGTAGTCTTGGAGGTCCACCTCCTCCGTGTCGCCTGTGATGAGTGGCGCATCCGACCGTGAGGGAAGCATGTCCTCCAGCTCCTGTTGGGCGAAGGGTAGATCGTTAGCATACCTGTCAACCTTGGCTAATAGCTTCCCTTATCTATGATTGCAATTCCTGATAATAAAGAGTATAAACATAACTAGGAACACACCGAATTTTCTCGCAATCAATTAAAACGGCCTTAAAATTGTTGAATTTGACAATTTCTCACGTATAAGCCACCCCCCAATTCACAATTTTCACCTCCATTTTCAAGCTGTTGATGGGAATGGCCTTAAAATGGTTGAGTTTGACAATTTCTCACGTATAAGCCACCCCTGATTGACAATTTTCACCTCAATATTTATTCCGGTAATAGGAATGGCCTTAAAATTGTTGAATTTGACAATTTCTTGAGTATAAGCTGCCCCTGATTCATAATTTTTACCCCCATATTCATGTTTTTTTTAATAGGGAGTACAAATGTGTTACTATGAAAGGAAAATCTTAAGAAAAATCATTGCACTATTTTTTAGGTATTGTATCAATCATAAGCAAATTATTAGGGCAAATATCATAAGGAATTAATTTGTCCAGTTATGGTTGTTTTCTTACTGCAAAACTGAAAATAACCACACAGTAAATGTTAATTTGCCGAGATCTACTGGTGAAAAAAAGTATAGCAAGTATTGTTCGCATATAAGCCACACCCATGATTGTCATTTTGTTTGTTACAAATACGGCTTATATGCGAGAAAATAGTTATACTCTGATATGGCGCACTTAAAAGTCCAAAATTTTCTCTAAAATGAACAGAGTGCCCAATCATAGATTTTCTAGATGTCACAGTATGACGCTAACAGCTTGACTCTCTTGGTACATTGCTTGCTGACACTATATTTATGTAATTAAAACACAGAAATTACTGGTGCCTGCCCAAATTTTTTTATACGGCGTACACAATTTGAAATGATCTAAAAACTTATAAAATACGGGAAAAAAAAAGGTACAAGTTGCCAGGTATGCATTAGAAACGGGGCCTTACCACCAATTTTTCGGGGCTGATCCAGTTGCTGGCCGGGAACTGCACTTCAAACTTGACGTACAGGTCCCCCTTCTCGAAGGGGTTGCGGTACTGCGGCATTCCTTCCCCTCGGACCACCCGGACCGAGCCTGGGGAGAAGGGGTTGACGTCGTTTTTAAAATCGATTCCTTTTTTTCCCAGCACCGTGTGTGTGTGTCCGCCTCACCTGGCTCGATGACCTTGCCGGCGGGGTGCTTGACCACAATCTGTCTGCCGTCTAAGTGTTTGAGCATGAACTGGAAGCCGCACAGCGCCTCCACCAGGCCGATCTTGTGATTCATGAAAAGGTCGTTGCCGTCTCGCCGAAACGTCTGCAAACCAAAAAATATAATGAAAAAAACATACATACATATACACAAATAAAAAAATAACCTACATTGTCTGTATATAAACATTTCCATCCATAGAAAACTGAATCTGACATGCCATAGGTTCGATATACTTTTTTTGTGAAGAGAATAAAACATGTTAAATTCCCAGGCTAATAAAATGTATGACTGAAAAGCTAGCTAGGGCTAGCTAGCTATCAAGGCAACGTGTTAGCGCTCAGGTTGAGTGCTGGGAATCAGCAGCTGGCCCTGACAATGAAAATTTGTCAGCTGTGGCTGTTTACAATAACAACACTGGGAAGAGAATCCAAAAATTGGGTCTTCTGTGTCGATAATGAACAAAAATTTTAACCAATTTTTTTGCTGGACCGTATTTATTCGACTATAATGCGCAGAATTTTGTACCAAAAAAACTGAAGCTAAGTTTTACATTATAATGGGAGACGTAAAACCGTCTTTGTCCACTAGCGGCGTCAACAAAAGGGTTAAAGACAACCATTTACCTCGTTCTCTTTCTCCTGCAGCACCAGAACGATGTCACCAGGCTCCACCCCCGGCGCCTGATCGGCCTCGCCGCCAAAGGTGATCTTCTGGCCGTGTTTCATGCCCTTGTCCACGTGAACCTCCAAGATCTTCACCTCCTTCACCACCTTCTTGCCCTCGCACTTTTTACAGCGGTCTTTCTCGCTGATCACCTCACCTGAGGACGCAAGATGCCCGCATTTGAAGGCACCCATGTTTGGACGGACGCCATTTTTTAGGCTGGATTTGACCAGTGTTTGGACGTTTGGTCGCCAGTCTTTTGGTCCCCTTTGGTCGCCAGTCAAATGGTGACAGAGAGTTTACTGTTGAAACCAGCTCTCAAAATTATATTAATGAGAGAGAGTTTAATATTTAAGTACTGTTTAATATCCAAGTACTGTTTAATATCCAAGTACTGTTTAATATCCAAGTACTGTTTAATATCCAAGTACTGTTTAATATCTAAGTACTGTCTAATATCTAAGCAGTTTAATATCTAAGTACTGTTTAATATCTAAGTACTGTTTAATATCTAAGTACTGTTTATTATCTAAGTACTGTTTCATATCTAAGTACTGTTTCATATCTAAGTACAGTTTAATGTCTAAGTACTGTTTAATGTCTAAGTACAGTACTTAGATATTAAAATCATGAATATAATTTTAAGAGCTGGTTTCAACGAAAAACTTTGTCACCATTTGACAGTGGACCAAAAGACTGGCGACCAAACGTCCGGTCACAGATTTGACCCCTCACCTTCTCCGTTGCAGTCAGTGCAGACGGACTGCATCTGTTGCACCATCCCCGGCGCCAGCTGCCTGATCATGATGCGCATGCCGCGCCCCCTGCAGGCCGTACACTTCTGCACGGCGCCGGTCTTACCGCCCTGCCTGCGAGGCGGTCACGAAACATGGCGTTGGGAAGCGGCGCGGGAAGGGTTAGGCGGGGGGCGGGGTTTAACATACCCGTTGCAGGTGCTACAGAGCACGTTTTTGCTGAGTTGCAGCTTGGTGGTCTTGCCGTTGTAAACGTCCTCCAGTGAGACCCTGTGGGGGAAAAACAATGGTTAGGACATTTATTTTGAATCTAATTTAATGTAATTTAATTTTTTTCCAACAAATCATCCATCATACTTGAGCGGATGGACCATGTCCTCGCCTCTCCGCCGCCCGCCATTGCGCGAGCGTCCGCCTTGACCGCCCATGAAGCCGAAGAGGCCGCCGCCGAATATGTGGGAGAAGATGTCGTCCATGCCCGGTCCTCCGCCGCCGCCCTCCCGCAGGCCTTGCTCGCCATAGCGGTCGTAAAGCTCTTTCTTCTCGGGGTTGGTGAGCACCTCGTAGGCGAAGCTGATTTCCTTGAACTGGAGTGGTAGAATGGGAGAGGCTTATTGGGTTAACTGGTTTTTATGGCACCAGTGAAAAAGCAGCAATACCTGTTGTTTTGTGTTTGGTAACATTAATTAATACCATGGCCAAAATATATTACCGTATTTTCAGATATTGACTGCCTCTGCGTATAGGCCACACCCCTAAAATCGACGAAGCCCCACCCTTAAAATCGTTGAATTTCACAATTTCTCCCGTATAAGCCACACCCATAAAATCATTGAATTTCACAATTTCTCGTGTAAGCCGCACCCTTAAAATTGTTGAATTTCACAATTTCTCTCGTATAAGCCGCCCCCTGATCCACAATTTTCACCTCCATATTCATGCTTTCAATAGTTTTTTTTTAATGAATTCATTCATAGACATTAAAATAAATCCTGTTTGGCATTTTATCCGTTTATCTTTTCTCTGTATTAAAATAAATGACCAAATCGGACACATTGTCTTGCGTTTTGTCTTTGTCACCATGCAGTTTTGTGCATGTCAAGTCTAATTTGTGCGCATGTAAACCGTACCCTCATTTCAGTAAAAAAATAGCGAAAAATACGGCATATATGCGAGAAAATATGGTAGGTCACATCTAAGCCACTCGTGTTGACATTTGGCACAGCTTCTTGTCCAGGGACTTTTTTCTCTTTTAACTAAGCGCAAATACCGAGTTAAAAATTAAAAGTAACCCACGACACTAAAACATCGAGCTGTTACGTCAACGAAAAACACAAGTACACAATGTCAGTTCAATACCAGCCCGACGGGACAGGTTGCGGATAATTGTCGACGGCTGTGCCTGACATTTTGAAGTGGGGAGACAAAGCGACCATTAGTTTTAAAGCCATCATATCATATATTCTCTTTTCTAATCAAGATATCAGTTACTTTCATAATTGAATAATGTGGAAAGTCATTTATTGACTTATTCATAGTTCAAGTTTGAAGTTTCAAATCACCCAGGCCCTAGCAGCCATCTTGGAAAAACACATTGCATCACAATTTTCATTTGTTGATCTGTATGGACCAATAGCGTAAACGGTTAAGTTAAAAAACAACAACATAAAAAGCCCACAACAAACCCCTCCGTACAACTATTTTCAAAATGTTTAAATCCAAAAAGGCATTTAAGGTATGCGCTGCAATTAAAATTAATCTCTAATGAAGGCTTAAAGGGGTCAATGAACCCTCTAGCCAAAACCTCTTGAGAACACATTGAAATCCCTGTCAACCTCGGCCAATCGCTACCCGTATTAAGCGATAATAAAATGCATTGCAGCACATATTTACGTAAAAACTATAAAAAAATAGTTCCTCAAAAGTGAATGGGGTGCCCAGTCAGTCATTGCACTACATTAAAGATTCTGCAGATGTTGCTGTGGGACTTTGACAGTTTGACTGTCAATGTACATTGCTTGCTGACTCGCTATATTATGTATATAGTGAAAAGGCTGAAAGCATGACAACATTAGCCATCGACGGTGATGTTTTCCTCTGCTCCCAGTGACCAAAACAATCCGGATTAGATCCAAAATGGAGGAATACGAGATCAGTTTCACCAAAAAAAAACCCTTTCCCCCCATACAAAAGTTGTTATACGGCGCACCCAATTTGTAATGATAACAAATCATTTAAAATACTTATAAGTTGACGTCTTTTACCTTGTCACCAGCATTGGGGTTCTTATCCGGGTGATATTCTTTGGCCAATTTCCTGTATGCCTGAAAAGATAAAAAATAAGACAAAATGACTATCAGTCGACCAGCACATGTCCCGTCACGTCATACACTGATGACGCAACTACACGTGACGAAATCGAAAGATTATCTGGTTACAAGATGAACCCAAAGACAAATTACATTTAGAAAACGATCAAATTTATTCATCCATACTTGGCTTCTGGTATAAAATGGCGGCTTTGAAATGTTGTATAAGAAACATGAGAAATGCTATTAGCATCTGAAGCTAGCGATAGGCGCAATGACCCGTATCTACAAAGAAAACGCTTAAAACAAATTATCTATGAATAAATAATATAAATGGATCCTGTCAATCATCATCGAAACGGCGACATCTTCATAACCAATAAACGGTGACATTTTTATTACGTATACACGAAGTTGAAATCGTACAAATTAAACAAGCAGATTGACGTCAATGGTCTAAAATAAGTGACCGCGCCTGGTTTGTTTATTCAGTTTATTATTTTTATTATCTTTATTCTCCTCTTTTTTTATGTTTTTCTACATTATAGGCTGATAAATTATCTCTTGACGATCATCATGGCAATCAGCAACACCTGTGCGGTTGCTATGGGAGGTCAAACGCGAAAACGCTAACACAAAAATATCTAAAAAATAGATTGTCTTTTTACTAACTTCGTATTAAATCGAAAAACCGTTTAAAAGGCCACATTGACGCCTTGGATGACATCGTCACAAACACGAGCATCCAGGCCGGCGAACGAGCTAGCATTAGCTCGCCATGCTAACGACGCACTTCCTGATTCCATTTTTTTTTCATACAAGCGCCCCGGCAAGTCAAAGGCAGCCCGGGCATCGGGTGTTGTTCGCCGGCTTTTTCGGGCAAGGCCGCTCTGGCCCGGCACGGTTTACCTTCTTCAGTTCGTTCTCGGAGGCGGACGGCGAAACGCCGAGGAGGTCGTAGAGCTTCGTGTCGGCAACATTGGCCATGTTTGTCGCTGCGGATGTTGCTTTCAGCGCGGAGGTGGACGGACAAAGAGACGGCGCCGGGTGGAAAATGTTTCGTTCGCCTTACGCTTCTCCACTTCCGGTGGGTTTCAACGCTCCATCCACCCGTGATTGCCCTCTAACGCCGGATGAATGCTATTGCACCAGCAAGGATGTCCACTTTACACGCCATGCCAACCCACTTCTTTTTCTTTTTATTTTTTAGACATACGTAACTTTACTCGTTTTTATTTTACCACTGTTTCCTGTATATGAATATTTATTATTATTATTTATTGATTGTGATTCTGATATTGACGTCCATCCATTCAATAGGGATGGCAGCTACTAGGCTATATAATATATAATATATACATATATAAATTATAAATAACGTTTTTCGTGATTTTATTGCGTGGCTTTTATGACTGTGCACTTAGTGGTAATATTTGGATCTATAAGAGGATTTAAGTCTTAGATTGACTAATCCTGATAAAGTGGTTTGAGATATATTGAATTTCATATGCTATCTTTAAACTCCTTACATTTTAAATTGCGCTAAAAAGCATTAAATTATGGTTGATGCCCTTGAAAATGACGAAATAAACCCTTGCAACACTGTTTAAAAATGTTTAAATGTACAATAAACAGCAAAAACAAATACTACAAAAGTAAAATATATCTCAGATAAAGAAATATATAAGTGAGAACTCTATAAAACGCAAATAATGTATTTGAAATAGGTGAAGTGGGCGGGGCCGTTGGTGTAATAAATAAATAAATAAATAAAATAAGTCACTTTTTGTTTTCAATTATGACTCATCCAGACTAGGAACAGGCTTTATTTGTACAAAAAAAGTCTTAATCATAATATTCAGTCATGTATTTTATACATACTTTAATTTACCTACAAATAAATACTGACACCAACCCGTTTTAACTCATTGTTTGCCATTGACCAACTGATTTGGACGTCTCTTGCCGTCAATGGCTGTGACACATGGCAATGACGCTTTTACAGGCTAGTGAGTAGGCTATAGTTTCTCTTTTAATCCAAAAGAATGAAATCATACAAGTCCTCGTCCACAACGTGTCTTCGGGAAGGGGACGAGTTGTGCTTGTTTGACATTTCACGAGAATTCAAAAATAAAAACAATTCCTCTTACCAAAATAAGAGTCCCTTAGTGTGCTCTTCCCATGGCGAGATGGAGCTATATAGGCGTTATGTCTGCATTTGTATATGTGAGGTAAGCAGGCCAGAACATGGCCGTCCATCTAATGGGATTGTAATGCCACTTTTGTCCTCAAGAGGCACCATTGAGTCACAACATTAGCCATAACAGACAGGTGCGGTGATGCCGCTTCACATTTTGGTCCCTTTGATTAGAAATCGACTTTTCCACATTTTCTTGGTTTGTTTTGTGGCTAATACTGCTATAATTGACAAAACTAACTGCTCTGAGATGCGCTAAGATAAAGTATTTGGTTCCGAATAAACTGGCAAATCGTTCCATAGAGGAGTATCCGGAATAACTCTGGCGCTGTCTTATGACGCCACAATGTATGGTGTCTTATGACGTCACAATGTATGCAGACTGTTTTAAATGATGATGGCGTGCACTTGGAAACGTGCTAGATTGTCCCCAAAATACTTTCAAGTTGACATTCCTGTGACCAAAAAACAGAAAAAACACGTTTTTTTGTGACGTACCACAACCAAGACGGAAGAAATTTAAAATTGTGGATCTAGGACAGGGGTTTTGGACGGATCAGACAACTTTGAAAACCGTGATTATCTGAGTTGTGACGCACCATCATAAAAAACAGAATTCTAATAAATTATTTCAAGACACTATGTATATATATATTTGCTTGTGCCAGGTGAACAGATGTAAAAAGTTAAGAAAGGGTCCATCTCCGGGTGACACAGGGTCCGCAGGTCAAAATCCGGACTCTGTGGTTCCCCGCAGTCGTACTGACCAGATTAATCCGGTTTGAAGTCTCTCCTTCTCTGCATTTGACTGACAAACATGCGGGTGTGACTAATTAAACCTTCCCCAGAGATGTTCCTTCTTCAAGTCCACATATAGAGGGCGCTGTTGTCCATAAATTACTTCCTTGCTCCCGATTTTCTAACCTCATAATGACAAGTTCATTTATTTAACTATTTTTAAAAGTCCATAGACATAGAGCGCTGGGGATCAACGACCGAGGTGGCGCTGTTGCGAGAACTACTCCCACGAATAGTGAGGGTGCCACAAGCTCCGCCCATATTGCCTCCAATCCCACCAGCGATGCCACTAGGGCCGGCCATGGCCATACCGCCCGGCATACCCAACCCCCCGGCTAGGGCCACGCCCCCTGTGATACCCACAGCCCCGCCCAGGCCCATGCCACCCATGGCTCCGCCTCCTCGGCTGTAAATCTCGCAGGGAATTTCCTCGGTGACGCGATCCTCGATGACTTGCTGGTCGCAATCGTGAGTCTGAGCGTGTTGTTTGTAACCATAGCAACTTTTCTTGTACGTTCCGGTGGAGTTGAAGGTCTTCATGGGCGGCGGCTTGGAGAAGTCGTTGTGGTAGGACAACTCCATGGAGCTGAGGGTAGTGCGGCTGTGTTTGATGCTACCGCTACCGCCGCCAACACCGCCAACGCCGCCAACGCCGCCAACGCTGCCAACGCCGCCGCTACCGACCGTCCCTACGGACCCCTGCGAGCCGCAGTGGTGCTCGTGGACGCATCGCGACATGGTGGACGAACGTCGGACCTTGTGGAAGCTGTCCAATTCGTCGGATAGGTCGGCTAGGTCGGATGATATCTCCTTGTCGCGGAGTGAGAAGAGCTCGTAGTGAGGCGGGTCAAAGACTTCTTGGAGACCCGCCTTGTTGAAAACGCCGGGTCGCCGGGCAACTACCTGAAAGAGAACACAATTGGATGGAATCGGGGTGAAAAGCAATGTAGATCGTGAGTTGTGACTTTTATTTTTAGGATCAAATTCAAATGAAGGTTATACATGTATATAGCAAGGGTGTCAGACCATTTTAGATATAATATTTATATATTTTTTCAAATAAATGGATTAAAAGAACTGTTTTAAAAGCCCTGAATATTCAGTTTTTATAGATCTAAAACAATGTTTATTTTAGATTAAAAATTTTTTTTTTAGATTTTACAAAATGTTTTTTGAACTAAAAACACAGGAAAAATGGGTTAAAAATTACAATTAATGATTTAAAAGAACTGGATTAAAATCCCTGAATATATTTTTTTATAGATATAAAACAATGTTTATTTTAGCTTTTTAAATATATTTTTAGATTTAAAAAATTAGTTTTGAACTAAAAACAGAAAAAATGGATTAAAAATGACAGTTATTGATTTAAAATGGGGGAAGATCAGGAAATTTAATATACTTCTACTCTTGATTTTAATTTGATCCTAAAACAGAAAGTCAACTCGATCTAATGTGGGCCGGACCATTTTAGATATAATATTTAGATTTTTTTAAAATAAATGGATTAAAACAACTGGATTAAAAGCCCTGAATAATCCTTTTTTTATAGATCTGTGTGGGTTTTCTCCTGGTACTCCGGTTTCCTCCCACATTCCCAAAAATAAATAAGTCGTCAACAACATAAATAAGTAGTTAAAAAAAAATCAAAGGTCGTAGGTCGAGGAATCGTAACTGTAGGATTCTCTGCATTACCAATGGAATTTTGTGTATTTACAGCATGTATAGTGGCCACTACTGGTTAGACATGCGAACTACACTCTCTTTTGATACCTTTTTCCGGGGCTGCTTCATCTGGACCAAGATGGAAATGATGAGAAGAACCAAGACGATCCCAGATGAGACACCAATGACCGTGCCGTGGGTCTTTGTGATTTGGTGGAAGAGACCTCTTGATCGCTTTTCTAGATTAGATTAAATTAGATTAGATTAGAATTGTGTTTCATCCTGTATTCAAGAAATTTTCTTGGTTTCTGTAGCAATACAGACACAGAAGACATTGTAGACCTAGTTTTAAAAAAAATGATGTTAATAAGATGGTAAAAATGTTTAGTATAAACGATAGAGATCATATTTCCAGCCTAAGCAGTCAAATTCAAAGCCAAATTTGGCACAATGTGTACTATTCCTCACAAGGCCCAACATTACATCATATATACCCTGTAAATACATTTAAATGAACTCATTTACTATCAAGTTATTGCCATTTTTGTATTTTCTGACCTATTAACCTCATGACGTCCAAAATGAGTCAATCCATCTAATTAAAATTGATTTATAATCCCCTTTTAAATCTTTAGTTCTCATAAACACAAATATATTTCTGACTTCTGTGACCTTTGACCTCCAAACTCAGCTAATATTACAAACCTATCCAGCAAAGTTTGATACAAATATCCTTATTCATACTTATTTTAAACAAAAACACATTCAGTTTCATATTCCAAACATGACCCCCAAAAATTTGACAATCATCCCTTAGTCCAGGGGTGTCAAACATACGGCCCGCGGGCCGGATTCGGCCCGTCTGGTGGTTTGGTACGGCCCGGGGAAGAAAGCTGCATTGTATAAAAAAATATGAATTTTCTTTAAAATTTTGAGTTATTGTATTATCCGCTAGGGGCGCTGTGTTTTAGTACGTGCAGACAACATGAATTGACATGTATTTATGTTCTTATGTTATTCTCTTGTTCATAATATATTGTTAATAATGTAAAAGGAGCACTCTGTTAATAATTATTTTGATAATTTACTCATTCTTTGCACAAATTATTAGTATTAGTGACTAATACAAAAGAAAAAAAGTGGGATTATTGTTAGTGTAATGTCATTTTGCAATGAGTTTACTGGTCCGGCCCGCTTGATCTCAAATTAAGCCGTATTCGGCCCGCAGACCAAAGGGAGTTTGACACCCCTGGCTTAGTCCTTTCTTGAGTTATGCTAAAAGTGAGACCTATAAAACCTCTGGCTATTGGCAGACCTTTTCTTATCTGACCTTTGCAGTGATTTTCATCCCACGGGTAGACACAGTTCTGGACGCCATTGCACACCAGTGAGTTGTTGATGCACATGTTGCTGTGGCAGAAGAAGGTGTCGGCCGAACAAGGTGCTGCAGGCAAGAGAAGAAGGACATCGTAAAAAAAGAATGACCGTGGTGCCAAAATGCCTCTAAGCCATTTGAGTGCAATTAAAATACAGCAGGCACTCGAGTGGTTGGCACGTCGCCCTCGCGGTTCTGAGATTGAGGCTTGTGTGTGGAGTTTGCATGTTGGCCCCAGGCTCGCGTGGGTTTACTCCGGGTAAACCGGTTTCCTCCCACATTCCCAAAACATGCATGCTAGGCTAGTCGTAGGCTATATTGTCCCTAGCGATGAATTGAAGTGAATGCTTTTATTGTCATTCTACAGGTATAATGGGACTTGACGCTTTACCACAAAGTAGTCAATCGCATAAATAAGTAGTCAACAACATAAATAAGTAGTCGACAACATAAATTAGTCAACAGAAATCATTAGTCAATCACATAAATAAGTAGTCAATATGATAAGTTGTCAATATGATAAGTTGTCAATATGATAAGTAGTCAACATAGATAAGTAGTCAGCTACATAAATAAGTGTTCAACCACATAAATAAGTAGTCAACATATATAAGAAGTCAACAACATAGATAAGTAGTCAACATAGATAAGTAGTCAACATAGATAAGTAGTCAACATAGATAAGTAGTCAACATAGATAAGTAGTCAACATAGATAAGTAGTCAACATAGATAAGTAGTCAACAACATAAATAAGTAGTCAACATAGATAAGTAGCCGACATAGATAAGTAGTCGACATAGATAAGTAGTCGACATAGACAAGTAGTCGACATAGATAAGTAGTCAACGTAGATAATTAGTCGACATAGATAAGTAGTCAAGAACATACATAACTAGTTAACCACGTAAATAAGTATTCAATCACTTAAATAAGTAGTCAACATAGATAAGTAGTCAACATAGATAAGTAGTCAACATAGATAAGTAGTCAACATAGATAAGCAATCAACAACATAAATAAGTTGTCAACAACATAAATAAGTTGTCAATAACATAAATAAGTAGTCAACAACGTAAATAAATAGTCAACAACGTGGTATCTAGATGAGATAGGCTCCAGCACCCCCCGTGCCCCTAAAAAGAACAATCCAGCAGAAGACACTAGCACGAATGCAATCTAAAATGCTTAGCAAAAAAATAACAAATTGGCCAAAAAACAACATCTAAACAAGTTTAGTTTTTGTACATTTGAAAGAACAACATTTGGTTCTACAACCTTGAGGGTTTTTTGTTTGTTTTGAAATTGGCCTTGACTAGCCGAAAGTAAGAATAGCATCGTGCCAGGATACAGATGGCTGGAGTCACAAAAAAAGCTGCGACACGCCATGCAAAGATTGCTCTCCAAAAAAGACGCCGCTTCCATTAAAGCTACAAATGGACGACAACTACTCGAGCTGACAAGTCGGGCCTTCCGGACATATTCAAATCCAGGTTATGCAAAACATGGCGTCTGCCAACGTGGGATAATCCAAGAGTAGGGGGGGAAGCAAATATTCCGCCAAAACAGCCTAGCATCACAAACAACGGCTAACAAAAGCAAAAATCCATCAAAATAAAATCTAGCTTTCTGTCGCTATGCTAGCTAGCACATGCTAACAGAATGACAGACCTAATCGGTCACTAGCCAACAACAAAATAAAATACCTATGAATAGCAAATATAAAAATCAGATAATTGTGGTTGTGACATCATGTCTTTGTGGGCGGAGCTAAGACAAAGTACAATGGAAGATTATAGTTATGGTTTCCTCAAATTCCAAAAACATGCATGCTAAGCTAATTGTATGCTAAATTATCCCTAGGTATAAGTACGATTGTGACCCCAAGTCAGCTAGGATAGGCTCGAGCACCCCCCCACGACCCTTGTGAGGATAAAGCAGTTCAGAAATTTAATGAACGAATGATTAGTTAGGGCCTAATTAGTCCAAATTTCTGTCATCTCTCAACTTATTAGCATATTTTTTTCACTTTTTAGGCCACTACAAAATCCGTATAGCTATGTCATTGGCTAGAACAGGGGTGTCAAACATACGGCCCGCGGGCCGGATCCGGCCCGTGTGGTGGTTTGGTACGGCCCGGGGAAGAAAGCTGCATTGTATAAAAAAATATGAATTTTCTTTAACATATGTAGTTCTTGTATTATCCGCTAGGGGCGCAGTGTTTTATTACGTGCAGACAACATGAATTGACATTTATTTATGTTCTTATGTTATTCTCTTGTTCATAATATATTGTTCATAATGTAAAAGGGAATTTCTGTTAATAAACATTTTGATAATTTACTCATTCTTTGCACTAATTATTAGTATTAGTGACTAATACAAAGGAAAAAAGTGGGCTTATTGTTAGTTCTATGTCATTTTGCAATGAGTTTACTGGTCCGGCCCGCTTGATCTCAAATTAAGCTGTATTCGGCCCACAGACCAAAGTTTGACACCCCCCTGGGCTAGAAGGACATAATGGCGGCTACTCACGGTCCACAAAGGAAGTGAAGAGCATCCGAAAACGACTGAGGCGGCTCTTCTCGTCGGCCCACATGCGTACGACGCCCACGCCGGTTTCTAGCATGATGTCGTTAGCCACCGTGCTACAGAATTTAGCCTTGAGGTTCTCGATGGCGCTGCTGCCGTCGTAGATAGCCACAAAGTTTTTCTTGCATTCATTGGAGTGCTCCATTTGGTACTCCATGAAGCGCAAGTAAATCTAAAAAATGGTTAAAATGGATTTTAGTTTTTGCCTACCTATCTATCGTATTTACTCGCATATAAGCCGTTTTGTCAGATCAAAAAAACAAAATTAATTTTGACGTCTATGAATAAAATTCAAGAAAAAAACGCACTTATGTTGCATAAAACGTGAAAAAATATTCCTGTCAGCCATCTAAAAAAATTCAAGGCAATTTTCAAGGTGCGGCTTATATGCGAGTAAATACGGTATCTTAAATAAATTGTCCATCAGTGGCATGTAATGAGTTAAATCCTATGCAAAAAATCATGTGTTTCATTTTATAATGTATTAACATTTTGTTCTTTATAAATGTATTCATAATATAAAATGAAAAATACACAAATAATACTACATAGAAAATATAATTGCAATTTTTCAACATTGTTATAAAATAGTAAAAATCTCAAACTACACTAAAGTGCAAATTTGTTCATTTATACATTTATTTGTGTATGTATTCCTACCCAAAAATGAAAAATATACTAATAATTAATAATTACAATAAATACATCATTTTTTTAATCAAATGACCAAAAATAATGTCTTACTTTATGAAGGTGCCCTGAAATAGTAACCATGCCAAATTATTAAAAATTTACATGTTGAAAAACAAATTTTGAACTGTTTTTTAATGTAATTTTTAACCATTCCAAAAAGGAATGAGGGAACACCCCTTTTTAGTCAATTCTGGTTGTGACATCATTTTTAGTGGGCGTGGCCAAAGCATCTGAGAGGGTTTAATCTTATTATTCAGCCTTTTCTGCCCTCTTTTGGGAAGGATTGGTCTCCAAAATGACTCACTATCATATTTTAGAGGATCTCAGTAGAACTTCAGTGGGCAGTGCTTACATACCTTGGACATAGGGGGCGCCCTGATGGTCCAGATGCAGTCTAAAGCGTCACCGGGCTTGACCCGCTTGCTTTCGTCCACCTGACTGGATCGGATGACCCCATCGTAGCCGCCCATCTCAAATTGACAATCTGTGGAATGACAACCAGATGACGACATAGGACAAAAACACCCTTTTATTTCAGAAGTAAAAGAACGCCATACCTGGGATGGGGTTTAAAAGCCCGCCCACGTGCAGGTGGAAGTCAGGATCTGGAAAGACAATGGACGGAAATGTCAGCTCACGCGTGAGGACGGCGAAAGGTCGTCCTTACCTGCCACAAAGGTGTACTTGACCCGGAATCCGAGGCCCTCCAGCTCCTCGTCACTGGTGAACTTGATCCACATGAAGCGTCCGGTAGAGGTGATGGGCCCGGGGTTCTTGCCCCCGCAAACGCGGTTGATGAGCGGCGAGAAGCCGAAGGGCCCGTCGCGGATCTCGATGTGGTCGAAACGGCACTCGAAGGAAGGCTCGATGTAGTAATTTTTGTCGAAGGCCAGCTGGATTCGCTGCCTGGGCAGTGCTGTTGAGTCAATAACATAAATTAGTTAACATTGATAAGTAGTCTACATAGATAAGTAGCCAACATAGATAAGTAGCCAACATAGATAAGTAGTCAACGTAGATAAGTAGTCAACATAGATAAGAAGTCAACCTAGATAAGTAGTCAGCATAGATAAGTAGTCAACATAGATAAGTAGTCAACATGGATAAGTAGTCAACATAGATAAGTAGTCAACATAGATAAGTAGTCGACATAGATAAGTAGTCGATATAGATAAGTAGTCGATATAGATAAGTAGTCGATATAGATAAGTAGTCGATATAGATAAGTAGTCGATATAGATAAGCAGTCGATATAGATAAGTAGTCGATATAGAAAAGTAGTCAACAGAAGATAAGTAGTCAACGTAGATAAGTAGTCAACGTAGATAAGTAGTCAACGTAGATAAGTAGTCAACATAGATAAGTAGTCAACGTAGATACGTAGGCAACGTAGATAAGTAGGCAACGTAGATAAGTAGTCAACATAGATAAGTAGTCAACATAGATAAGTAGTCAACGTAGATAAGTATTCAACATAAATTAGTCAACATAGATAAGTATTCAACATAGATGAGTATTCAACATAGATAAGTAGTCAACATAAATAAGTAGATAAAGTGACTAAAGTTATTAGTGGTTGTTTTTTTCCTTTTGCCCATGTGATTGGATACCCACCCATTCAGGGTGTTTCCCGCCTGGTGCCCGTAGTTAGCTGCGAGAGGCTCCAGCACCCCCTGCGCCCCTTATGAAGATAGGTGGTTCAGAAAGTTGATCCTAAGACAATCAGTGGGGGGATTTGTTTCCGCAAGTTGATGGCAAAATTGTTCTTAACTGTCAGTGGGCCAAGTGAGTTAATGTAACGCTTATTATTTTCAAAGGGGGGCGCAATTGAGCCGCGTGTGGATTGGAGTCTCCTCCATCCTCATCTCACGTTTAGGAAGATGGGCAATGAATTTGAGTATATAAAAGGGCATTTTTTTTTCAAATAAAAATGGCATTTCATTCTAATATGATATAATTATGTGATGTGTTGTCTCTTAACCAAGATTTTTTCATTTTATAGTAAGCTGAGATGTTTAAATCAATATATTTGTGCCAAAATACCCCTAGAGAAAGACACAATTTTATGTCTGAACCCTCATTCGACAATTAAATATATACATTTAAACATTGAAATATGTACATAATAATCTATTAAACATCTGTGTTACCTAATAATGAGATGTAATGGAAAAATCTGTATTCTAATCTTTTAAAAATGCCATTTACAGAGAAAAAGGTCAAATTCTAGTTAACTTTTACTAGCAAAAAAAAAAAAATCAAAGTTGTGTCTTTCACGACCAAAAAAAGAGAACCACTTTACCCATAATTCCATAGTTTGCAATACACCTGCCTCACCTTCCAAGATGTAGACGCACTCCTTGTTGGGGGGGTACGTGTTGGGGTAATTTGGCGATGTGAACACGCCCCCATTGATGGTGCGAACCCACGTGCCACAGTCGTTGTGGTTTGGGCTCTGGACGCCATCGTCACCCAAGGAATCTTTAAAAAAAATAATAATAATAAAAAAAATTTTTTTTGGTTGATTTGTTTGTTTTTGTGCATTTTTTTAGGTGTTGCTCACCTTTGGTTCTCTGCGCCAGAGCGAGGCCTTCTTCGATGAGAACGACGAGGATCCACGCTAGAACGACAACCCACGTGAAGAGCAATTGTGAGCTTTCAAATATGTTTTGACTGTAAAATACTATTAATTAATGTTAATCATAGTAATACTCATCTATATGATTCTCTATTCCAGGCTCTATTCCATTTTATGAAGTCAAACAAGGTTAATTTTGACTTTCCCATTAAAATGACCATATTAAATATCATTAATTATCCGCATACTATAACAGTTTTGATTCTGACAACCTCATTGGTTAAAATTCCACTCGATTATTTACCTAAAACTAGCCACTCAACCTCCAACCAAATCAATAGTGGTTAAAAATATTCATGTTACTACCATCGACACAAATAGACGTCAAATCTATTGCATCAGGTAACAAAACCTGCCAATCCCTGAAACTGTCCAAATGGATTGGACACCTCATGATATTCCATCATAGCTATTCCGGAATAAAACCAAAGAAAGAGCAGACTTTTGAAACGACATCCGTGTATTTAGCGACCAATCAATGCACCTGAGATGACATACGTTTGTCCTCTTCTATGGGTATTTGTCTAAACAAAAAGCATGTCAAAACTCCTCAATTTATGGACCCAAACCCAATTAAGCACACCATTGATTTGACACCACTGTCCGATAATGGAACTATATACCACTTCCAAGGGAACCACCGGGGCGAGGCAGTAACGCGATCCGCCCACCAGAGCCTCTTGGTCGGCCACTCCGTGTCCGATAATGGAACTAGACGCGGATGTCTATCGGTCCGGGTGAAGTCAAGCGGAACTCAGCTGGGTGTAAAAAAACAAGTAGCCTAGTGTGCACCCATCCGCGCATTGACACCCGAAAATGAGGATAAAAATACCCTAATTAGAGGGGAAGTCATAATTTTTGATAAAGTTTGAGCGATGGTATGAAAAAATGGGACTCACCTTTGTGCATTATTTCCTCTGCGAGAATGTTCCCTTTCTTTCTTTTTTTTTTTTTTTAAACTACAACCTGATTCGTCGTGTGTGGGTTCAAGGGAATAAAGGTTTAAAAAGGGGGTACATCCATCACGCGTGGGTCCCGTCTTGATGGAAATCCAGCGGAGGTTATCAGCATCTCAACCCGGCCATTGTTACGCCTCAGCTCGGATTCCGAGTGGGACTCGAACCCTGACGAGGTGCTCCAAGTATGGGGTATCCAAAAAAGAGATGAGCAGAGAGGGGGAGAGAGAGGGAAAGGAGTAGAGAGAAAAGAGAGAGAGGGAGAAAGAGCGAGAGAGAAGAAAAGAGGAGAAAAGATGAGCTTTCAAGTCCGTGGGCGCACTGAGGAGGAGCTGAGCCCGCATGAGGAGCATTTAAAGCCGCGGGCGCCGCTGACATCAAGCGCCGAGTCGTCACTGGCCAGCGTCGTCAAGGCCAGTGTATGGACGACATACATCCTATTCCGGTGACGCCTTCAAAATAAAACACTCTTAAGGTCAATCAATAAGAATAAACGGTTTTAACATGAAAATAAACTGAGTATATACACCACTCTGCTAATTTGACGTGGACTACGTATTTATTACTTATTTAGGGACTATTTATTTGTATTTGTTTGTTTGTTGTTACCTTATTTTCATGACTATAATGTGCACCCTCAATGAATGACGTTTTGTTTTTTCTATATATAAATCACACTGGATTATAAGGCGCCCTGTCTATTTTGGAGGAAATTTAAGACTTTTAAGTGCGCCTTATAGTCGTGAAAATACGGTATTCGTGCACTTTGTAGTGAAATCTTTATATGTCGTTAATTGTTTGTATGTGGGTGGCGCGGTGATTGAGTGGTTGCACTTTTGCCTCGTAGTGGGAGATCTGGGTTTGAATCCAGGTCGGGGAAAGTGGTGTGGAGTTTGCATGTTCTTCATGGGAATGTGTGGGTTTTCTTCGGGTACTCCGGTTTCCTTCCGCATTCCAAGCTAATTGTATGCTAAATTGATCATAGTTATGACTGTGATTGGTTGTTTGTCTCCACGTCCCCTGTCCACCAATTCAAGGTGTCCCTGCCTCTGACTTCAAGTCATTTGGCATAGGCTCCAGCACCCCCTGCAACCCTAGTAAGGATAAAACAGTTCAGAAATGAGATAATATGAATAAAAACATTCATTTCAATTATATATATTGATCAATTTTACTTTACATATATTAATTAACTATGTTTCGTTCATAAGAATAATTCAATTTTTTATATGTATTCTGAAACATGTTTTTTAAACACTTCTTGAGTTTGATTTATTTAATAAAAACATATACATGCTAATAAAAGTAATGTAAGGTTATAGCCTAAGGCTAATTTCCATCTTCAGTCCCCTGTGCAGCTTCAAAATAAAATCAATAAGGCAATGTTGTAAATTAATGTTAATTAATTTCACTTTTATTTGGATGGCGGTTGTGGTCGTCTTTACGTCTGCCAAATATGCTGCCACAATTTATCCACTAATGACTTGAGAGCTTTTATTAATAGCCAAGCAATCATTTATAAACATTAAAATGAAAAAATGTCCTTCTGAGCTTCTTAATAGGAAATATTTAATTTTTTTAATTACTTACACTGCTGCTTAAAAAAAGATGAGATATATTTTAATTAATTCGTTTGTTTTAATTTAAATTAGTAAGTAATTTTTTTATTCAATTTTTATTAACTAGAGTAATCAGTGATCGTATTTTCCGGCCTATAAGCTGCATTTTCTTCCATTGTTTGTCTTATTTTTGTTCTGAAAAAATGCTACGCTAACATTAGCCTATATATCCCACTTTTCCTATTGTTCCTTACACATAGATTTCTTCATAGTTTCAAATCAAATGAAAAAATATCCTCTAAAAGTGCCAAATATAATATTTTTATCTCTTTACGTTGCATTATTTACCTGATGCGACTTATATTCTGAAAATCCGCTACTTCCTGATGATAACCAACAAACCCATGTGTGATATCCACACCAACAACAACAATAACAACAACAAGTGTCCGGCTGTGCCCTGTCAAATGTGATATCTTCTCTCTGCATATTTTATGCAGCAAACGGCAGGGTTTCCTCGCCAAAATAAAGCTTGGTTTCACCGTTGTTTTCTAAATCAATGGAAGAAAAAGCTTGGGGGTAAATCGCAAAAAGAAAGCCTGTGGTGTTTTTTTCTTCCAGCCTCAAAATAAAGCAAGAAAACGCGGTAATTCACAGTCAATAACTTTTATTATTCACATCGAATGGACGCAGCGATTGGAAAAGCAAATAATTTACACGCTTAATTATTAGTTTCCAAAATAAAAAGTGCAAAAGTCTTGTTCCTCAGTAGTTTTAAACAGATAAAAAGTAAATCTGTCCGGACAAAATTTTACTGGAAAAAAAGCAAATATCTGGCAACGTGGATGGCAAGGGATGAATCGGCTATTTTGAAAAGTCACTATTAATATTTTTATGGGGTATTTAGCGAAGAAAAAAAAATATTGCATGAAATTAAAAAGAATATTTCAAATTTCTTGTTATTAATTTGAAATATTATTGATTAATTAATCAATAATAAAATAAATAATATAAATAAGAATGGGTTGCCAGATTTTTGGACATTTTGTGTCATGTTGGCCACAATATTTACATTTGGGTTTATAAAGATGAAATATGATATTTGCAATATTTTATGGGCTTAATTGTTTTTTTTAAATAACCCAATATGGCCTGTAAAGGGTTAAAAAGGGTAGCCATTTTGGAACAGGGTTAGAAATTAACATCCAATGACATTGAAGGCCAAAGACGTCCAATCCATTGCAATCAATGGACGTCTATTGCCGTCAATGGCAGTCAACGACTTAAATGAGGGGGGGGCGTTCACCCATAATGCAACAGTGGTCGTTCACATGGCGTCAAAATGGAAGCGATGGGCTTCCTGCCTTTTCTCGCGGTCGTCTGCTTTCTGAAAGACATAAAAAAAGACATCAGTGAGGTGAGCATCAAAGACACACTCCATCACTCGACTCCCATTTCACGCGACATGCTAAGAATATTCCTCTGCCGGAAGGTTTTTGCCGACAGAGGCGATTTCTCACTTTGTCGTGGACTTTCTTTCAAGTGTCAACAACGTCTTATTGTCCTTGTCTTTGATTTACTGTATTTACTCGCATATAAGCCGCCGTGACCGGTCTTTTGGTGGCCGGTGAAATGGTGACAGAGAGTTTACTGTTGAAACCAGCTCTCAAAATAATATTCATAAGGGAATGTTTAATATCTAAGTACTGTTTAATATGTAAGTAAGTAATGTTTAATATCCAAGTACTGTTTAAGATCTAAGTACTGTTGAAACCAGATCTCAAAATTATATTCATGAGAGTTTAAGATCTACTATTTTCAACAGTACTTAGATATTAAACTCTCATGAATCAACAGTAGATATTTAGATATTAAACTCTCATAAATATAATTTTGAGAGCTGGTTTCAACAGTACTTAGATATTAAATAGTACTTAGATACTAAACAGTACTTAGATATCAAACAGTACTTAGATATTAAACAGCACTTAGATATTAAACAGCACTTAGATATTAAACAGTACTTAGATATTAAACAGTACTTAGATATTAAATAGTACTTAGATATTGAACTCTCTCTCTCTCATGAATATAATTTCTGGAGCTGGCTTCGACAGTAAACTCTCTGTCACCAAAAGACTTATTCATGATTTTAGGTACTCGGACGTTTGGTCGCCGGACGTTTGGTCGCCGCACGTTTGGTCGCCGGACGTTTAGTCTCCAGTCAAATGGTGACAGAGAGTAAGTACTGTTGAAAACAGCTCTCAACAAGAGTTTAATATCTAAATATCTACTGTTCATTCATGAGAGAGAGAAGTCAATATCGAAGTACTGTTTAATATCGAAGTACTGTTGAAACCAGCTCTCAAAATTATATTCATACAAATTTTATTTCCATTGATAATAAAAACCTTTCCATAAAATTGGATTATCTTTATGCAACAATTATGATACCTTATTGGTTGTTTCTACTCATTATCTCAAGTCCTAAAAGTCAACCACTCAAAAACAGATTGGACACCGATCGCTACAGAGGACGAAGAAAACAGTCCAAAAAAATGATGGATATCTTTCTAATGCCGACTCCTTTCACATAAAAAAAAAATGATGCATAATTTGTCACCCTGCCACTTCGGCACCCCCAAAATCAATAGTTCATTTCATTCTCTCAGCTATTGACGGATGATCCCGCCTCGATTTTTTCCCACAGCGCTAAAAAAATAAAAGCCAAGATGTCCTCCGCCATTTTAATCGGGCATCCGGGAGGACTGCCGTCCGTCATCGGGAGGGCCGGCGAATCACGGTTAAGCAGCGGCACATTGATTTGCGTCCTTCTGTCCGACGGTTTTAATGACGCCGTGGTCTCTGATGTGGATTAATTAAGTCGGAAGGTGCGCCTCAGGTGGGAAGACGCTTCCAAACGAGTGATTGATTGGCCTTCTTAAATATTCTTGTGCTTTGCGCCGTGTGGATGGAAGCTACGCTAGCTTAGCAATGGGCTTTTCTTGAGCCGCCTGTCCTTTACCTGACTTTGTTGTTGGGAGAGTAAATGGTAGCCATATTAAATGCTACTCTGGCTTAAATAAGGTGCCCCTAAATAAGGGTGTGTGCCCGGGGGTCACATTGACTTTAAAAATTTGAAGGATGGGCGGGGTCAGCACAAGATAGGATACAGATAAAAAAGTGCATCCGTTAACAGTACATATGAAATATAAATGGAAAAAAGGACTAAAGGATTAACATACTCGTCACTCATCATTAAAGTTAAAAGTATAAAGTACAAAGTCAAGTCAAAAGGAATGTATTAAGAAATATTAAAATGTCATTTAAAAAAGATAGAGGGGCTGTAAAACACCAAAAACAAATAAGAATGGACAGAGCTACTGCCACTGGCTTTTGCGTGACGGCGCCATCTTAGGGAAAAATAAAATTAAATAAAAAAAACATTTTTGGACAACGTCGGCGGGCCGGATTAAAAGGGCTAGTGGGCCATATGTGGCCCGCTAGCCGTAGTTTGTCCATCCCAGCCCTAAATGCAGTAGTTTGCTGCAAAATGGCGCCTTGGAAAGTTTGTTTGACTATCAGCAAATTCAAATATTCTATTGATTATTTATTGTTCTTATTCATTGATGATTTAATCGTTTGTTTATTGTTATTTTTATGTGAAACTGGTTTAAAAGTCATTCTACTTGTGTAATGACAATAAAACCATTATATTCAATTCAATAAATGACCAATATCATTTATTTTCTGAACGACTTAATCCTCACAAGGTCAATGCGGGGTGCCGGAGCCTATCCCAACCACTGCCACAAGGCGGAGGACACCCTGAACTGGCCAGCCAATTACAACGCACGAATGACAAGCATTAACGCTAATACTAACCTAAGGACTATTTAGAGTGTTAGCTAGCTAGCCTAGCATACATGTTTTTGGAATGTGGGAGCAAATGGGAGTACCCAAATAAAACCCACACAAGCCCAGGGCGAACATGCAACCCCTACACATTGACCTGGGTTCAAAACCTGTACACGAGAACTGTTTTTGTGGGTATTCTACAATGCTAAATTTGACACACCCACACATTTAGCATCATTTCAAAAATTAGCGCTTAGAATACAAAACAATGTCTTGGAGAAAATGGCGATCTACTCGGTTTTGTCTGCTCAAATTCGAACAGATGGGGCGCCGTGACGACGCCAAAAATGAGTTTTCACCTCGGCGTGTGGGTGAATTTTTCGGAACTGTCCACTAAAAAACGGCAAAATATCAGGGTCACATTTCGGAGGCACGCACAGGCGGCAGATGGCGAGGCGTGGAAGGAAGTCGGCGGTTGGTGTTCACGCCGAGACGCCGCCCGGATGTGTGATGTGGGAGTGCGGATGCGTGCGAGATAAGGCGGGAAAACAAGTGGCAACGCGGGCTCCCCGGAGGGCGTATTTACGCGGGTAATGAAAGAACAAACCCGCCTCGCCGAAAAGGACAGAAGACACCAATTAATTAGTCTTTCCGGGTTTTACGCGGAGATACGAGCCCCGTGTGTGTCTTTGTGTGCGTGTCTTTGTGTCTTTGTGTGTGTCTTTGAGTGTGTGTTTGTATGTGTGTTTTTGTGTGTGTCTTTGAGTGCGTGTATCTTTGAGTGTGCGTGTATCTTTGAGTGTGTGTGTGTCTTTGAGTGTGTGTGTGTCTTTGAGTGTGTGTGTCTTTGAGTGTGTGTGTCTTTGAGTGTGTGTGTCTTTGAGTGTGTGTGTCTTTGAGTGTGTGTGTCTTTGAGTGTGTATCTTTGAGTGTTTATCTTTGAGTGTGTATCTTTGAGTGTGTGTCTTTGTTACGGCTGGCAGCCTGGACACACACCAGTAGGAGGTGTTTTATCTCCAGCTCTGGCTCCACCCCTGTGACAGAGCCCTGCCCAGGCCAAACACAGCTGTAATTAATTCCCCAATCATCCCTCCTGCCCTTATTTAAAGCCTTTTCAGTAGTCAGTTCACCCCTTGCCTCTTTCCCTTGCCTTCTTGCCCTGGCCCTTGCCTTGCTGAGTTGCAGGCTTGTGAGTACGTTACTCCATGTTATATTTTGTATGTGGTGTTAATGATTTTGGGTTGCATAGGGGGACTTGAGATAAGTTTAGACACCCTTGGGTATACATATAGTTTGTGCATTTAGACACAGTTATTCCCCTGTCTAGATTATATTACATCAGTTTAACGGTGGCATCCTTCGGTCTGATTTCCTGTATTTTTGTGGGTGTTCATTTGGACACCTGTCTGGGAGGGGGTTTTACCGTGTTTATTTGAGGGTGCCACTTTAATATCTCGTGCTTCCCCTATGTTATCCCGTAGTCTGTTTTGTTGACTTTATTGTAAATAAAAATAACTGAAGGCTACTTGCAGTGTGTGTCCGAACTCATCTTTGACCGAACCTGTCTGCTGTGATAGTTGCGACTCTCTGGTATATCATACCCCAGGGGGAGTCGTAACAGTCTTTGAGTGTATGTCTTTGAGTGTATGTCTTTGAGTGTGTGTCTTTGAGTGTGTGTCTTTGAGTGTGTGTCTTTGAGTGTGTGTCTTTGAGTGTGTGTCTTTGAGTGTGTGTCTTTGAGTGTGTGTCTTTGAGTGTGTGTCTTTGAGTGTGTGTCTTTGAGTGTGTGTCTTTGAGTGTGTGTCTTTGAGTGTGTGTCTTTGAGTGTGTGTCTTTGAGTGTGTGTCTTTGAGTGTGTGTCTTTGAGTGTGTGTCTTTGAGTGTGTGTCTTTGAGTGTGTGTCTTTGAGTGTGTGTCTTTGAGTGTGTGTCTTTGAGTGTGTGTCTTTGAGTGTGTGTCTTTGAGTGTGTGTCTTTGAGTGTGTGTCTTTGAGTGTGTGTCTGTGTGTGCCGACCTTCTCCTGCCAGTGAAGGATTCCGATGATGACGAGGATGAAGACACAAACGCCGATCAGGGCGATGGCGGTCAACAGGACGCTGTTACTGGGTGTCAGGTACAGTTTGGCGCTCCAGCTGTGCCAAAACAAAGAAAACATGTCATTTGGACGCCATCGAGAACTTAGCTTGCATGTTTTTCGAATGTGGGAAGAAACTGGAAAACATGCAAACTCCATACAGTGAGGGCTCGAACCCAAAATCTTCAGACTGCGAGCCTGACATAATAACCACTACACCACCGGACCACAAAATCAAAAAACCCTAACATTATAACCCGATTAAAAGCCTTGGAATGTGAAAATAAATATAATAACCACATTGTTTATCAAGCTCTATTGTGATCCCCCTTTGCAAAATATGATATCAGGTAACCATCTGCTACTGGAGGATCATTAAGGTACATGTACCGCTTTCAGCCTCCGTGTTGCGTGAACGCCATCTGCATCGTGGCGGGCGCGCGCCACGGCGACGAGGTGACACGTCAACGTGTATTTGTGGACGTGTGTTTGCACAACAGCACAAAATCTGCGCTGCCAACTTAAGTGTGTTGTCGCTAAGTGCCGGAGGAGGATGAGGCGCTCCTTTCCACCGTATCCATGGCAACCGGCTTACGGAGCGTCCTACGACTAGGGAGTGTTTTTTTCCGTGTGTATGTGTGTGTATGTGTGTACCTGCTTGGCTGATTGTGCGGGTAAGGGATGACAATGAGCTGAGAGTTGGGAATGATGGCCGTCCACTCCTTCGTGCCGGAATCCTACGGGAACAAATGTTGCTTAGCGTGCCATTTTAGTACTTTTAAACACATTTTAGTACTATCAAACACCTTTTAGTACTATGAAACACAGTGTAGTACTATGAAACCACTAGTTATTTGTTACTTTGTTTATGGATGGCCAATTAGACCAAATAAAAAATGTTTTTCCAATTCAATATCCTGATTTTGGTGTTTTTTCAGAAGGTTGGAACAAATTAATTAGTTTTTAGTTCATATCTCATTAAGCTTGTTTCTCAAAGTACCACTCCACATACATGTACATAAATATACATTGGAACCAATGAATTAGTTTTTAGTTCATTTCTATGGGAAACATTCATTTGAATTACAAAAAATTCGACATACGAGCTCATTCCCGGTACGAATTAAGCTCATATCTCAAAGTACCACTCTACAAACATATACACGTACATAAATATACATTGGAACCAATTAATTTGTTTTTAGTTCATTTCTATGGGAAACTTTGATTTGAATTACGAGAAATTCAACATAAGAGCTCAATCCCAGTACGAATTAAGCTCATATCTCGAGGTACCACTGTAATACGATACACAGCGCAAATATTTCTGTACTATACCGCTAAACGCAAATCTGAATCGGATGTTGTGTTGCGGCGGGAGTGCTAATTAATTCATATTTCATTTGAAGCGGATGTTTTGGAAGAAGGGAAAATCCAGCATGGCGTCCAAGTTCAAAGACGGAAAAAAAAAAAAGTGGCACACTGCAAGATTGATGACGCCAGTGAAGGAGTGAATCCCCATCACGCCTCAGCGACCCATCCGTCGAGTACAAGTGTACTGGACGTCAGGTATTCAAGTAGAATGGAGAGGAAAGTAGATAAGACAAGTCGCCATTCCCGGTAGGGGAAGATGGAGGCGCCAACGCGTAGTTTCCAATCAAAGATTAAACGCACCTTTCATGTTAGCGACGTCGTGAGCCCGAGAAAAAAAGGAAAGGATGGGAAATAGCTCCAGGAAATAGAAGGGACTGGAGGTTTTGGATTTGTATTTTTTTTTTAAATGAGGTTCTTTTGATAAATGAAGGTTGAGTTGACTGACCTCTTCTCCAAGTCGGCGTGGAATTCCCACAACTAAGTGGTCCAGGAAGTTGGCACTACGTCCCAAGCCGAGGACGGTGTAGGGTAGCTGTAAGGAGAAGTGGGCGGATTGACTCAATTGGCCGGCTGGAAAAGAAGAAGAAGAAAAATGGAGGAAAATTGAGAAAAAAATGGGAAAATATTGAGAACATTTGAGAAAATATTGAGAACATTTGAGAAAATATTGAGAACATTTGAGAAAATATTGAGAAACAGAAGGATTGAGAATATTAGAGAAAGAATTGAGAAAAATTGAGAAGATTTGAGACAGAATTGAGAAAATTTGAGACAGAATTGAGAAGATTTGAGACAGATTTGAGAAAATTTGGGACAGAATTTAGAAAATTTGAGAAAAATTGAGGAACAGAGGAAAAATGAGATAATTTGAGACAGAATTGAGATAATTTGAGACAGAATTGAGAAAATTTGAGACAGAATTGAGAAAATTTGAGACAGAATTGAGAAAATTTGGGAAAAATTGAGGAATGAGAAAATAATTGAGGAATAATGAGAAAAAATTAGATACATTTAGATAAATTGAGAAAAATTTAAATAGATTGAGATGAATTGAGAGAAATTGAGAACATAATGAGAAAAAATGAGATAAATTGAGAAAATAATGAGAAAAATTGAGGAAAAATAGAGAAAAAAAATAGAGAAAAAATGAGAAACAAATGAGAAAAATGAAAAAATGTTGAAAAGACTTCATACATATTTTTTTCAGTCAGTGTCAACTAACCAGTAAAAAAGAATATTAAATTTTTAGTCAAAACTGACACATTAAAATTAAAAAAAAAAACCCTTTCTGAGCCTCTTAACATAAAATATTCCCTTGTATTTTGGATTTTTTTTAATTGACTTACATTGCTTACCTGATTCTAATAACAGAAATGACAATTTTCTTACCAGAAGTTTAAGATATTGTGGCAGCCATATTGCTTCTAATGTCAAAATTATTATTTCAATGGTTCATATTACTCCAATAATGTTCCAACCGGCTTATATGCGAGTAAATACTGCATTTACCAACCACATAAAGGTCACCTATAATACCAATTTCACAAATCACCACCATTTAATAAACTATCCTTTAAAATAAAATAAAAAATGTCTTGTTAGGGCCTCTTAAACATGATGACTTTAAAAGCTCTTCCAATAAAATTAAACATCCAAGGCAAATACCTTTTTATGAGTAGTGTCCAATCAAAATCTATTGCCTCCGCGGCCTTCCATTTTTCACTTCCCCCTCCCCCGTAGCCCCTCCCACCGGCGCCACGTCTCGCCCACGCCGACTCTTACGAGTGCGGCCGACATAAATCAAGCTTTCGCTGGTAAACAAAGATGGAGGGAGGGTGAGAAAGAGAGAGAAAAAGAGCCTGAAGGCAGCCAGTGATCAGAACTAATGTGGATGGACTGCGCAATGTGCATAAGCTCCGCCCCCGCCTGGCTTCAACCTTCCTTTCCAGTCCGAGGAACCTCTGGCGGGGCCGGCTCGCCAACGCGAAAACAGATCGGAACTCTCGGAGGGGAAAACCGTTAAAACGGGTTGACATAAGTGAAAGTGGGCCATTTTCGCTTCAATTTTTTGTAATGTTGGAAAAAAAGGGGTGGAGCCTTTTACATCAAGGGTTGGTTTGCGGGCTATGTTAATGTCAATGGTGTTTCATGTGGGCCGGACTATTTTAGATATTATATATATATATATTTTTTTTTTGTATAAATGGATTAAATGAAGTGGATTAAAAAGGCCTGAATATTCATTTTTTTGTAGATTTTAAACAATGTTTATTTGAGCTTTTTTTGTATATTTTTTTAGATTTTACAAAATTATTTTTGAACTAAAAACAGAAAAATTTATTGATTTTTTAAATGGATTAAAAGCCCTGAATATTCCGTTTTTAATAGATCTAAAAGAATGTTTAATTTATCTTTTTTTAAAATATATTTTTTAGATTTTACTAAATGAATTTTGAACTAAAAGCACAGAGAAAATGATTAAAAAATGACAATAATATTTAGATTTTTTTAAAATAAATTGATTAAAAACCCTAAATATTCCTTTTTATTGATCTAAAACAATGTTTATTTTAGCTTTTTTAAATTATATTTTGGGATTTCACAAAATTATTTTTGAACTAAAAACTGAAAATATGATTTAAAAATGACAATAATTTTTTAGGTTTTTTCATAAATGGATTAAATAAACTGGATTAAAAGCCCTGAATATTCCATTTTTATAGATCTAAAACAATTTTTATTTTAACTTTTTTAAAATATATTTTTAGATTTTAAGCAAATATTTTTGAACTAAAAACACAGAAAAAATTGATTAAAAAATGACAATTATCGATTTAAAAGCGGTAAAATCAGGAAATATAATATACACCTATACTCTTCATTTTAATTTGATCCTAAAAAAGAAAGTCACTCATGATTGACTTTCATGGGCCACAAAAAATGATCTGGCGGGCCAGATTTGGCCCCCAAGCCGCCACTTTCACACACGTGGTATAGCTGGAGTGCGGCGTCCATATATATATTTTTTAAAATGCCATTTAAATTGATCATAAAAGACATGATGGTGGTGTAGGCAGAAGACCAGACCTCCACAAAACAAAAAAAAAAAAAAAAACCTGGACCACATTGTGTTTGAGCTTTGCCATTTCTAATACTATTTGTTTGGGGATATTGATTTTAGCTGCTTCATGTGGCTTGGCTTCACTACTTTTGTGTGTTTTTGTATTTATGTGTTGATCAAGGAAGGCTGGAAGCTGTGTGTGTGTGTGTGTGTGTGTGTGTGTGTGTGTGTGTGTGTGTGTGTGTGTGTGTGTGTGAAGCTTGGCTAAAAGAATACAGCAAATGTGGCAATGGGGAAAAAAGCCATCACACAACATGAGGGTGCGTCTTTGTGTGTGTGAGACAGCCAAAGCTAACTCAACTCGGACTTGGCAGGGAATTACAGTCGAAATTCACGACTGATGGTTAACGAAAGATCTTTTACAAGTGTGTATGTGTGTGTGGCCTTCACTGTCGCCTGCAAAATTGGATTTCTGACAATTACACTGTTGCTTGTGGCTGTGAAGATACTAATAAATAGGAAAATTAATGAATATTCATGAATTGTATGATCTGCTTTATCCTCACTCAAGTCATTTATTTATTTTCTGAATCGTATTATCATACGAGGGTCACGGGGGTGCTGGAGCCTATACTAGCTGACTTTGGATTAGAGGCGGAAGACAAAGAACCAATTAGTCATGCACAGGTGCAATTTAAGTGTCCAAAAAGAGTACTTTTCATGTTTTTTGGAATGTGGGAGGAAACCGGAGTACCCAGAGAAAACCCACACAGGCCTAACTAGGATCACAGGGGTGCTGGAGCCTATACCAGCTGATTTTGAGCTCGAGGCAAAAGACAAACAACCAATCACAGTCATACCTAGAGGCAAATATGTGTCCAATCATCCTATCATGAAATTTTGGAGAATGTGGGAGGAAACCGGAGTACCCAGAGAAAACCCACACTGGCCTAACTAGAATCACGGGGGTGCTGGAGCCTATACCAGCTGATTTTGGGTTAGCGGCGGAAGACAAACAACCAATCACAGTCATACTTAGAGACAATTTAGTGTCCAATCAGCCTATCATGGATTTTTTGGGAATGTAGGAGGAAACTGGAGTACCCAGAGAAAACCCACACTGGCCTAACTAGGATCATGGGGGTGCTGGAGCCTATACCAGCTGATTTAAAGCTAGAGGCAAAGGACAAACAACCAATCACAGTCATACATATGGGCAATTTAGCATCGAGCTAGCCTAGCATGCACGTTTTTTGGAATGTGGGAGGAAACCGGAGTACCCAGGAGAAAACCCACTCAAGCCCAGGGAGAACAGGAAAACTCCACACAGGTGGAACGACCTGGATTTGAACCCAGGACCCCAGAACTGTGAAGCTGAAGCGCTAACTACTTAGCCAATGGGCCGTTGGGAATTAATAAACAAAACATACAATTATAACCCCAAGATATACCAGAATAAATGTGGATATCCACTTTTTATAGTAATATTTTGTAAGCAAAAGAGGGAGGGAAAGTGCTCCATACTTCTAGTTTTCTGTTGGAATCTATTTCCTCATTTTCTGAGCTTATTCTGTCATGCTTTCACGCATCCCATAAAGGATTCTTAAGGGATTCTCCACAGTTCAGGATCCGCAGTCATGCGAGCCCAAGCCGTGACACGACCTCCACCGTGTTTCACAGATAAGACTCATGTGTTTCGGATGGTAGACCCATCCGTCCTTTTTTTGATACTTTAGCCTTTTCATCCTCTTCTTCTTCGGAGGTTAGCCTTGGTCTCATCTGTCCATTCAACTTTTCCTTCAAAAAATATCTTATTTTCTTCTGCAAAATCCAATCCAAACTTTCGGATGTTTCTTTTCCGATAAAAATGGTAAATTGATTCCAAGATGAAAGCTCAGTAATCATTTAAATTTGTTTATGTTATGTTACAAGCGCGTTGCCATGCCAAAAGTCAGATTTTTGTACTATTAAACACATTTTAGTACAATTAAACCACTAGTTATTTGTTACTTTGTTAATAGATGGCGAATTAGCACAAAAAATAATGTTTTTGCAATCCAATATCCTGTTTTTGGTGTTTTTTCAGAAGGTTGGAACATATTAATTAGTTTTTAGTGCATTTCTATGGGAAACATTGATTTGAGTTACGAGTAAATCAACATACGAGCTCAGTCCCGGAACTAATTAAGATCATATCTCAAAGAACCACTGTACATACATATACATAAACATACATTGGAACCAATTAATTCGTTTTTAGTGCATTTCTATGGGAAACATTGATTTGAGTTACGAGTAAATCAACATACGAGCTCAGTCCCGGAACGAATTAAGCTCGTATCTCAAAGTACCACTCTACATTCATATACATAAACATACATTGGAACCAATTAATTAGTTTTTAGTTCATTTCTATGGGAAACATTGATTTGAGTTACGAGTAAATCAACATACGAGCTCAATCCCGGTACGAATTAAGCTCATATCTCGAGGTACCACTCTACATAAATATACATAAACATACATTGGAACCAATTAATTAGTTTTTAGTTCATTTCTATGGGAAACATTGATTTGAGTTACGAGTAAATCGACATACGAGCTCAATCGGGGTACGAATTAAGCTCATATCTCGAGGTACCACTGTACTTATTTTTTTGCAAAATCCAATCCAAACTTTTGGATGAATCTTGCCCGATAAAAATGGAAAATTTACTGTTGATTCCAAGATGAAAGCTCGGTAAACGTACGCGTTTTGATGACCTTCAGCCATTTGCAAACAACAAAATGAGGACCAAAACAAGACACTTCTCGGCAGGATCAAAAGACGGAGAAGACAGCAAAGGTGGACGCTGTTGTTGTGGTGATTTACAGAGTCCATAAACTGGATATGAGGAAGGGGTTGCCAGATTACAGTGTCACACATGAAAGTTAGAGACAATGCAGGCATTGGATTAGAGGAGGGCACCGCCCCATCAAGGAGGACATTAAGGCAAGGACGAGAGGGTTGAGCTATAACTTTGTCCCTCCGTGTGCGTGCGGTGGTCTCGATTTTCACGAGTTTATTAACTCCGCCCTCCCTGTTAAAGTTCAAGGCTGTATGGTTACATTGACATTTTCCATAGAAAATTTTTGAAAAGTCTAACTAGACAGGTCATATTTTTGTATGTGACTTCGAGTCATGGGATTTTCAGAATTTTCTGATCCGGGAGAATATGCTGCCTCCTTGCATAACATACGCTAGAACAACATACGCTAGCATAACATACGCCAGCATAACATACACTAGCATAACATAAGATAGCATAACATGCACTAGTATAACGTGCTAGTATAACATACGCTAGTGTAACATACACTAGCACAACATACGCTAGCATAACATGTGCTAGCATAAAATACGCTAGCATGACATGCGCAATAACATGCACTAGCATAATATGTACTAGCGTAACATACGCTAGCATAACATGTGCTGGCATAACATGTGCTAGCATAACATACACTAAAATAACAAACACTAGCATAACATACGCCAGCGTAACATGTGCTAGCATGACAGACACTAGCATAACATGCGCTAGCAGCACATACGCTAGCATAACATGTACCAGCATAACATACGTCAGCAAAACATACATCAGCATAAAATATGCCAGCATTACGTACACCAGTATAACATACCCTAGCATAACATACCCTAGCATAACATACCCTAGCATAACATACCCTAGTATAACATACATCAGCATAACATACACTAGCATAACGGACACTAGCATATCATACGCTATTTTAACATACTCTAGCATAACATACACTAGCATAACATGCACTAGCATAACATGTACTAGCATAACATACACCAGCATAACATACTCCAGCATAACATACACCAGCATAATATACGCCAGCATAACATATACCATTATAACATATGCGAGCATAACATATGCCAGCATAACATATGTGAGCATAACATACGCCAGCATAACAGATTCTTCTAGAATGTGAGATTAGCATTGCTTGGAGTGTCAAATTTAGTTTTACTGCTTACAAGTTTGGCTAAAATGAAGCAGAGCTAATGCTATCAATCAACAGGTGGACACACTGCCATGTTTTGTATGAGTTAGCAGTCCAGTTGTTTTAGAATCTTCCTCAAACCCAGCCCCTGATCCAAATGCAATGGCATGTCTACTGTTTTGTTCCTTAAAGATCACCAAACCATGACAAAAATGAGAAGAATGTGTGTGTGTGTGTGAGTGCATTTTGTGCCAGTTACTAATCCCCACTAGTCATTAAGCTAATTGGACAGAGTAGAGAAAGCTCAACATTGATTCTCCTTCCCACAAGCATATTGGGAGCTATCAGTGCTGCCTCCAAAACCAGACTAGAAAACCCTGGTGCTTTTAGAAGAGATTACTCACAGTAGAATAAAGCCCATAAAAACCTTACAAGTTTAAAAAAAGAACCATAAAACATCTACTGCCCTGCTACTACTCCTACATTTCATGCTTATAACTTAATGTGTACAAGAACAAAAGCCAAGCACGCCATATTTGTCGCTAAAAAAATGATGGCTTATATGTGCACAAATTAGACTTGACAGCCACAAAACTGCAAGGTGACAAAGATGAAATGCCATAACACAAGACAATGCGGTCAATATTGTCATTTATTTCAAAATAGAGAAAAGATAAACAGATAAAACGCGAAACAAAATTTATTCTGACGTCTATGAATGACTTTCAGGAATAAAAATATTGCTGTAAACGTGAAAAAACACCTGCCATTGCTCATGACATCATCCCAGCCCCTGCATGAGTATATGGAGTCCCTCCAAAGCTCTTTCAGCAATAGACTGCTACACCCTCATTGCAGGAAGGAGCGCTTGCGCAGAAAAAATGGCTGTTAGGACCTACCGTATGCCTGCATGTACATCGATGTGTATGTACATATGTGCTCATATATATTTATATGTATGTATATTTGTGCTTATATATGTATGTGTATGTATATATGTGCTTATATAAATGTGTGTGTAAGTATATATGTGCTTATATATGTGTGTATGTATATATGTGCTTATATATGTATGTGTATGTATATATGTGCTTATATATGTATGTGTATGTATATATATGCTTATATATGTATGTGTATGTATATATGTGCTCATATATATGTATGTGTATGTATATATGTGCTCATATATATCTATATGTATGTATATTTTTGCTTATATATGTATGTGTATGTATATATGTGCTTATATAAATATGTGTGTATGTATATATGTGCTTATATATGTATGTGTATGTATATATGTGCTTATATAAATATGTGTGTATGTATATGTGCTTATATAAATGTGTGTATGTATATATATGCTTATATATGTATGTGTATGTATATATGTGCTTATATATGTGTATGTATATATATACTTATACAGTGATAATTTTACAATTGGCACACTGCGAGTCCCAGGGATTCGCTTGTCTGAAAACTGTGCGTCCCAGGAAACTTGTCACGAGTCCCAACATACTACGGATGCAAATAAAACATAAACAACGATATATAAACATTCAGATTTAATTTATTTATTATATGGTTTAGGGTTAGGGTTTATTTATCATTGTACTAGTCTTTCAGCTCGTAGATCCTCCTCTCTTTGCAGCCAAAAGTCTTTTGAAATGTGCGTATTTTTCCTTGCTTCCCCCGTTTTGCTTCATGATCATCGATCGAATCTTCTGCAGTTCTTTTCTTACTAGTTGTATTTTTAACTGCGAAATAACTATCCAGACTGTTTTGCTTTTTCTGAAACATTTTTTATCTTTCTTACACTACTACGAAACTCTTGCTATCGCTTTCTCTCCTTCGTCTGCTAGTGTCTGCTAGTCTCGTTCACGCGAGAATTATTTCGCAAAGATTATGCGGAATAAATTGGTTTGCTATCGGATATATATGTGTTTTGTTTTTTTTTTTTTGATAAAAATTTCTTTGCGTCCGAAAAAAGCACATTACTTGAAATTGTGCGTCTGGAAGAAAAGCTGTGCGTATCAGACGCAGGACGCAGAGGTAACGAGAACACTGCTTATATATATATGTATGTGTAAGTATATATGTGCTTATATATATGTATGTGTAAGTATATGTGCTTATATATGTATATGTATGTATATGTGTTTATATATATGTGTATGTATATGTATATATGTGCTTATATATATGTAAGTGTATGTTTATATATATATATATATATATTTCAGCAACATGGTTATTTATTTCTATATTTATTCATGTATTTATGTATTAACTGACTTATGACCTATCTATTTATGTCTAAGATGACTATTTCTGTGTCTGTATTCTAACCCTCTTGCTACCAATCCAAAACCCATCACAGATCCGTTTAAACTCTTACAAACTAGACCGGCACGGACACAATTCTCTTATGCTGATGTCACAACCAGAATTTCCCCCCAAAAACTGGGCGGGGCTTAAAAATGTAAAACATTGAGTATGAATTTTACTTACCAACACATTAAAATACATTATTAGTACACTCAATTTAATTTTTGACACGACTACCATTTCATATAAACAACCAGACTACCCTGCGACCAATCAGGACAAATAATAACAGTTCACCTTCAAAGTTAGCTTCTACCTTGCACAAAAAAACCCTGATGTGGGCACTCATTAATCACAACAAGCCTGGCAATCTCAACGGGAAGTCACTGATGAGTGCGCCGTTTGCTACACTCATCCATCCTAGCACGTTAGCGCACAGATGCTAGTCGCCATGTGAGTTTCGCACATAAACACACCCAATTGAGCTAAAAAAAACAAACTCAAAATGGCCGCACATCCCAAAAACAAAAGAATACACACATAAATGCACCGACGGAACACACTACCGCACAACTTTTGCTTTTGTTAAATGAGGAGTCGGGGGAATAGCGTTAGCGAGGCTTTGGGCTACGCACATTCTCCACAGTGTGTGCGTTTTTGGTGGAAATAAACTGGCAAAAAATGAAAACACGGATAAGGCTGAATTACAAGGAGCCAGACAGCGATTATTCGGAATGTTCTGATCCTAAATAGTTGGGTTTTCTCCTGAGAGTGGTAACAGAATGAGGTTTGATTGGTCTCTTTAACGTTGTAGTGGAGAACAGAGACTCCTCTTCAGTTTAGAAAGGAATGTAGTAATTTTTTTGGCCTAAATTGTAACACATACAATTGGCAGAAAAATAACCAGGAAAGTTAAGAAATTTAAATACCAAGCAACCATATTTGGAAGGAATCTAACCAGTAACTTATGACTCATCAAAAAAAGTACTAACCTAACGACAAACCACCCAAAAAATAACCCGAAAAAATATTTTTCAAGTTTTGCACGCATATTTGTGGTCCAAAAGTTCTAACCTAATGACAAACTACCAAATAAATAACCTGAAAAAAATATTTTTCAAGTTTTGCACGCATATTTGTGCTCCAAAAGTTCTAACCTAACGACAAACCACCCAAAAATGGACTGAAAAAAATATTGTACAAGTTTTGCACGCATGTTTGTGGTTATTTTTTTCATTTTTTTCTAACTTTTGAAGTTTCTTTTGAAAAAAAAGTTTACTTACACTTTATGATTACAGTTTTGTTCATATGTTCAATAAAATAACAAAAAAATACATTATTTTTTAAAATATGATTTCACTATGAAATGGTGAACATGTAAAAAAAATGAAAATGGCTGCCCCAACAAAGTAATGTTGTATGTCGAAAAAAAATTGGTTTGCTTGAGGGACCGCCCACTTTCCGCAATTCTGGTTCTGACATCACAACCAGAATTGATGTTTGATTCTGATTGTGACTTCACAACCAGAATTGATGATCGATTCTGATTGTGACTTCACAACCAGAATTGATGATCAATTCTGGTTGTGACATCACAACCAAAATTGATGATCAATTCTAGTGCTGCGCTAGCTAACGTTACAGCCAAAACAGGTAAAACGAGATCGATTTGCCAAAAAATGTTCCTTTAAATAATCCCGTACAAAAAATATGATTCAGCGTAAACCATTTGAAATGATCAAAAATACATAAAATACGGGAATAAACCCTCTGAGGAAGGCCTTTTGTCTTTGACAAAATCCATGAGTAGGCCCAAAAGTGAGTGCAAATGTGAAGCAACAAGACCGCGTCTATATTTATCCCTGACCCCGCCGGCTTGCCACTGTAGTGCAACGTCAGCTCAGTTTAGCACTGTTAGCGCAAATGTCCCATCCCATCATACATGGCGCCGTACGTCCCCGTCATTCCGTCCCGGGACTTTTTCAACCTGGCTCCTGATGACAGCGGGTCACCAAACAGGTTGCGTCACCGTTTAAAAGACGGTGGCCCACATCGCCCCTGGAAGTAGAACTAAAAACGGAATAATAATGGCGAGCCGGGAGAAATAGGTTATTCCCCCTACCCCGTGTTCGCTTGACAGCATCCTCCTGACGCAATCTGCAGGTGCCGTCTCGAAAGAGGACGACTTTAGGAACGGGGAGGATAAAATAAAATAGAGAAATAGCAAGCTTCAGAGACTTCAGAAGAGGCTCGACACAATGTTTCCAACGTTTCCCAGCGGGAAGGAAGAAAAAGCATTTTATCTGCCTCGGGGTCTTGATGTGACTGATGGAAGTCGAGTCCATTGCAGACAAGAGATGGCTAATGTTAGCTTTTTTGGGAAAGTTTGACAAATTGTAGTGGAATACATTTCTGGGGGAAAAACAAGAGGCTTTTAGTGTTTCTATGAAGAAACTTGATTTATTACGTTTTGTAACGTAATACATTGTGATGTCACAATTAGAATTCTGGTTGTGATGTCACAACGCGCAGAATTCTGGTTGTGGTGTCACAACCTGCAGAATTCTGGTTGTGATGTCACAACCAGCCTGGTTATGACATCACAACCAGCAGAATTCTGGATGTGATGTCACAACCAGAATGCTGGTCGTAATTTCACAACCAGAATCCGGGTCGTGATGTCACAACCAGAATCCGGGTTGTGATTGTCACCACCAGAATTCGGGTTGTGATTGTCAGAACCAGAATTCAGGTTGTGATTTTCACAACCAGAATTCAGGTTGTGATTTTCACAACCAGAATTTAGATTGTGATGTCACAATCAGAATTCAGGTTTGGATTGTCAAAACCAGAATTCGGGTTGTGATTTTCACAAACAGAATTCAGATAGTGATGTCACAATCAGAATTCTGGTCGTGATGTGACAACCACAATCCGAGTCGTGATGTCACAACCAGAATTTGGGTTGTGATTGTCACAACCAGATTTCGGGTTGTGATTTTCACAACCAGAATTCAGATTGTGATTGTCACAACCAGCTGAATTCTGGTTGTAATGTCACAAGCAGAATTCCGGTTGTGATGTCACAACCAGAATTCTGGTTATGATGTCACAACCAGAATTCTGGTTATGATGTCACAACCAGAATTGCGCAAAGTGGGCGTTCCCTCAAGCAAACCAAATTTGTTTTCTGGAGTTCAGGGGTGATTCAAGGACAGACCATTTCTCATTTTAGTGTACCACCCCATCCTGTTTTGTCCAGAAACAAATGTGCGACTAGATAAGAGTTAAATTTAAAGCAGGCCAAAGGTTGGCTCCGGGGGGCCTTTTTTTGTTTGCCACCACTATCTTACATTCTCCTCAAGAGAAGAAAAAAAACCAAATCAATGGGCACTTTACCCCCCGAAATGTACTTAAGCCACTGACCTGAAGCATTCTTCAGTTTGCCGTTGGAGTCCACTGTGGTGTACATAACGTATGGCCCCGGCTGGTTCACCCCTAATGGCTGCCGCCGGCGGGGGAAAAAAAAGACCACCATCAGAGAGTTTTTTTGTGTTGGTGACTAAGCTAAGTAACACATAAGAAAACGAGGAGGTGTGTGAGGAGGAATAGGGGGAAAATATAAGAGGGGATGTGATAAATAGTGGCGGCCATCAGCAAAAACAGCCGGCAGGGGTTCGTCTCAGACTTTGACGGCAGAAAATAGGTGGCAAGTTGGGCTAGTGGAAAGCTAGCTTGAGGCTAACGTGAAAAGGCAGTGCTTGGATTAAAAATATGTGAAGTCCTATACAGTGGTACCTTGATATATGATCTTAATTTCTTCCAGGACTGAGCTCGTATGTCGATTTACTATATGATGGAAGATGTAAACTAAGATGGCATCTGCATATTTAACAGTATTTTTCAGTTCAGGTGTTTGTGTTTTTTTTTTTTTAATATCCGACAGTGGTGGTTTTTCGTTTTCTGTTTTTTCCATATATAAGGCGCACTGTATTATAAGGCGCACTGTCTATTTTGGAGAAAATTTAAGACTTTTAAGTGCGTCTTATAGTCCTGAAAATACGGTACATCTATGTGTATGCATAGTGGTACCTTGAGATATGAGCTTAATGAGGTCCAGGCCTGAGCTCGTATGTCGATTTATTTGTAACTCAAATGAATGTTTCTCATAGGAATGAATTAAAAACTAATTAATTGGTTGCAACTGTCTGAAAAAACACCCAAAACTCGATATTGGATTGTAAAAATATTTTTATTTGGTGTAATTTGCCATCTATTAAGAAAGTAAGAAATAACGAGTGGTTTAATTGTACTAAAATGTGTTTATTGGTACTAAAATTAGACTTTCTTTTTGCATGGCAACACGCTGGTAACATAACAAACAAATTTAAATGAACTTGGATGACTCAAAAATATGTTTAATCTAATCTTACACTAAACTTAATTCTAATTTTGTTTCCAATTCGGATTAATTTGTATTGAGTTATTTTATATGGGAAAAATTTATTTCGGATACGAGTGAATTGACATAAGAGCTAGGTCTCAGAACGCGTGATGCTCATATCTCAAGGTATTACTGTGCTACTAAAAGTATGTGATCATGTGGCTTACCTTGATGTTTCCTGGACAGGAGCTGCCGCATAAGCCGCTGAGAACTGCAGAAGACAAGACAGCAAAGTAGTACATTAATATATATTTAAAATAAAAATAGATTTTTAAAGAAATATATGATTGCCTGGACCTCTTCCTCACCATGTTTGGACCCTCAACCAAAAAGGACTAGCTGAGTATTCAAAATAACACTGAAGAAAGTTTCCATGTACAGTAATCCCTCGATTATCACAATTAATAAATGACAAACCGTAAAGTAGAGTCACATTTAGTATATTTAAAAATTATTTATTTATTCTATTTTATTTTGTTTAGTAATTTTTTTTATGATTAATTTTTTAGTTATTTTTTAAAATTATTTTTAACAAGCAGAGAAAAGGGGAGTGGCTTCTGCTTACGAATTTCAACATGGTCCCCCCCCCTTTTTATGAACTTATAAAGAAATTAAAATAAAAAAATATATAATAAAAAATTGAAAAAATAATAAAAAATACAAAAAATAACAATAAAAAATACAAAAAATAGTATAAAATACAAAAAATAAGAATAAAAAATAAAAAAAATAATAATACAATAGACAAATAATAATACTAAAAAATACAAAAAATAATAAAAATAAATACAAAAAATAAACATTAATACAAAAAAAATAAAAATAAATAAAATTACATAAATAAATATATATGATATATAAATAAAAATAAAAAAGCCCCCAAAAAATGAAGTGTAGTGCAACCGCGAAAGTTGAAGCCGCGATATTCGAGGGATTACTGTACTTGCATATATAATGAAACAATGTCAATAAAAAGACGACACAAATAGAAAAAAAACCTTCCTGAAAATAATCTGTACTGTGTTACATCTGCAAAGATGTTATGTGCAATTTGTACACTGCAAAAAAAAAATGGTGATGACTTGCTAATCAGTCATTAGAGTGGAGATGACTTTATTAACATACTGATGAGGGCTCATGTCGAGGTCGCCTTGATTGACTCGCTACATTTCAGTTAAATAACGCCGCCATCATAACACCCTTCAAGTTTCAACTTTGGAAAACTCTGTCCTTAAAAGATGCTAAAAAAACACCTCAAACGCTGACATATTTTAAATAAAAGCTCTCGATTACCACCTTATTGGTGCTAAAGACAAAACGGGTAGATTCAATCTATTAAAAAATATCACACTGCGCCGCTAGCGTCAATAAAAAGGAGCAAATGATGAAATGTTGGCCTACTAAGCGTTAGCTTGTAAACAGTACGATGCAATTAAAAGGCTAATTATCAAGTACCTGCCATTTTTGGGGGCGCTTTGGGGTATTTTCATCCCAAAAAATATGCCTGTTTCACCCAAAAAAGGAAGTTATTGCTAAAACTGCATTTTTTTTTGATAAAGTAGGGATTTTAAATAAGTTGTGTGCTTATGTGATGTTACTGAAGAACGCTTCAAAATGTGGCATTATTGATTTTATTTACAGTGTATAGCACAGGTGTCAAAGTCGCGGCCCGGGGGCCAAATCTGGACCGTCACATCATTTTGTGTGGGTCGGCAAAGTAAATGATGAGTGCTGACTTTCTGTTTTAGGATCAAAATAAAAGGAAGAGGATAGATGTATATTAAATTTCATGATTTTTTGTCCCTTTTAAATCAATAATTGTCATTTTTTAATCAATTTTTCTGGGTTTTTAGTTCAAAAATCATTTTGTAGAATCTAAAAATATATTTAAATTTCATGATTCTTTGGTCCCTTTGAAATAAAAAATTGTCATTTTTTAATCCATTTTTTCTGTGTTTTTAGTTCAAAAATCATTTTGTAGAATCTAAAAATATATTTTTAAAACAGCTAAAATAAACATTGTTTTAGATCTATAAAAAACTGAATATTCAGGGTTTTTAATCCAGTTCTTTTAACTCAATAATTGTCATTTTTAATTAATTTTTTTCTGTGTTTTTAGTTCAAAAATCCTTTTGTAAAATCTGAAAAATATATTTTAAAAAGCTAAAATAAACATTGTTTTAGATCTATAAAAAATGAATATTCTGGGATTTTAATCCAGTTATTTTAATACATTTAGAAAAAAAATAAAAAATCTAAATATTATAACTAAAATGGTCCAGCCCAAGTGTAAAATTAAAATTAAGTTTAGTGTAAGGTTAGATTAAATTTATTTTTGAGTGTGTCTGCATTGTAATCCAAGTTCATTTAAATTTGTTTATGTTATGTTACGAGCGCGTTGCCATGCAAAAAACCTGTCTAATTTTAGTACTAATAAACACATTTTAGTACTATTAAATTACTAGTTATCTGTTACTTTGTTAATAGATGGCAAATTAGAACAAATAAAAATGTTTTTCCAATCCAATATCTAATTTTTGGTGTTTTTTCAGAGAGTTTTAACAGATTAATTAGTTTTTAGTCCATTTCTATGGGAAACATTCTTTTGACTTACGAGTAAATCAACATACGAGCTCAGTCCCGGAACGCATTAAGCTCATATCTCAAAGTACCACTGTACTATTATTCTTTCCACCGAATGCTAATACTAGCAATGCCACTCCTTAACTTTCCCAAGTCATTAAGCAGTAAATGAAAGCTTGCCATATTAACTGATAAAAAGGGAATAATTGGAATAAAACTGCAATTTCAAGTCATTTTGTCCATTTGGGCGTCTCCTCGAATGCGCCACAGTTAGCTTTGATGTCTTTAAAGCCGCAGAATTCTTTTGTTGTCCTTTTTTTCTGTCTAGAATGCCTTCAAACACCCCCCACCCAATTATTTGAACGTACCTAAGACAAAGCATGTTTTGTACTTTTTCCCATCCTTTGATAAAAGCCCTGCTCTTGTTTTGCCTCATAAATGGTTTATAAGTATACTGATAATGCATACAATTATAGGTATGTAAATATGAACATAGCAAAGTAAAGTTATCTTGAGTTAAGTTAAATTTTGTTGCACGTTTTTATCTGTTTTGACTTTAAAAATGTGACAGATGGGCGGGGTCAGCATAAGATACGATACATATAAAAAAGTGCATCCGTTAACAGTACATATGAAACATAAACAGAAAAAAGGGACTAAAGTATTATCATACTCATCATTAAAGTAAAAAGTATAAAGTAAAAAGTCAATTAAAAAGGAAAATGTATTAATAAATATTAAAATGTAATTTAAAAAAAGATAGAGGGGCTGTAAAACAAAAAATAAATAAGAGTGGACACAGCTACTGCCACTGGCTTCCGCGTGACGGCGCCATCTTGGGGTAAAAAACAAAAACTAAATAAATAAATAAAAATATTATTTGAACAAAATCAACGGGCCGAATTAAAACGCATTGTGGGCCGTATGTGGCCAGCGGGCCGTAGTTTTCCCACCCATGCGTAAGGGTGTTATAGTGTTTTGTCTTTTGTCACAAATTAGAACAAATAAAAATGTTTTTTCTAAGGGTTGGAACAAATTAGTTTGTTTTTAGTTCATTTCTATGGGAAACATTGGTTTGAGTTATCGAGCATGTCAAGTCAAATTTATGCGCATATAAGCCGTACTCTTGATTCAGTAATTTTTTTGAGTGACAAATACGGCTTATATGCGAGAAAATGGGGTAAATAAAACCAGTTTTAAAAAAATGATGCTAGAAAAGCCATGAAATGAAAGAAATCCCGGAACTTTTTGAGTTAAGACTGTTTTTATGCAGTTGTTTTGGTTAGCAAGGACGTTCCAATGCGCTTCTGTTCTCTCCGAGTGTTTATGCTTATGTAATATCCAAAAACTAAAATTAGCTCTTGGTCAAAAAAGCGAGCTAACGGAAATCTGCATCACTCTGTGTGCGTGTGTTTTTTATTTATTTATTTATTTTTTTCTTTAACCTGACTAAGCTTGGCTTTTATGCAGCCGGTCCTCACCTGGCTGGCGTTGTCAGGTCATGTGACGTGACATGTGACCACACACAACTAATGTGAGGAGGCGCCAGTGGCTACGAGCGTGCACGCTAAAACGCACTTTTTATGCGTACACGATGGCAACAATGTAGCGGCAGCTGAGCTCACGGATGACAGTTCATGCTGATGCGGCCCATGATGAACTAGTTTAGTCCGGTTAAGATGACAATGCTTTAGGCCAGTGTTTCCCCAACTGTTTTGGAACAGTCGCACGCTTCTTGCATTACAGATATTTCAAGTGAAATTCTTATTTCAAATGTGGACTAGACATGATAAACAAAAAAGCGCAAAGTAGGGTCACCCCTATTTAAAAAAATAAATTAAAAAAATAAAAATATATATATTTATGTAATTTATATGTATGTTATGAATGTATGTTATGAAATGTATATGTATGTTATGTACGTATGTTATGTATGTATCTAATGTATATGTATATGTATGTATGTAATGTATATGTATATGTATGTATGTAATGTATATGTATGTATGTAATGTATATGTATATGTATGTATGTAATGTATATGTATATGTATGTATGTAATGTATATGTATATGTATGTATGTAATGTATATGTATATGTATGTTATGTATGTATGAAATGTATATGATGTATTTTATGTTATGTATGTAATGTATATGTACGTTGTATATATATATATATATATATATATATATATATATATATATATATATATATATATATATATATATATATATATATATATATATATATATATATATATATATATATATATATATATATATATATATATATATATATATATATATATATATATATATATATATATATATATATATATATATATATATATATATATATATATATATATATATATATATATATATATATATATATATATATATATATATATATATATATATATATATATATATATATATATATATATATATATATATATATATATATATATATATATATATATATATATATATATATATATATATATATATCATTTTAATTTTCAAGTGGAAATGTTTGGTGTACTTTTGGACCAATTTATATGTAATATTTAGTTTTTTCAATAAATGGATTAAAAGAACTGGTTTAAAAACCCTGAATATTCAGTTTTTTATAGATTTAAAACAATGTTTATTTTACCTTTTTTTAAATATATTTTTAGATTTTACAAAATGTTTTTTCAACTAAAAACATAGAAAAAAATAATTAAAAAATTACAATTATTGATTTAAAAGGGGGAAAATCAGGAAATGTAATATACATCTATACTCTTCATTTTAATTTGATCCTAAAACAAAAAGTCAGCACCCATCATTTACTTTCCCGGGCCACACAAAATGATGCACCGGGCCAGATTTGGCCCGCGGGCCACCACTTTGACACCTGTGCTATAGTCCATTCTAGCCTAACACTTGTACAATTTCGTATCAAAAACCTCCCTAAACGTATGCAATTTAAATACTTTGCTTTTAATATCCACCATTTTTCCAATCCCTAATTTGACTGGACACCCTTTAAAGAAATTTCCGTTTCCCCAAAGCACAAATCCTCCAAAAAGTAAGACTGTCCTACTCTGCCTCCATTAGACAAACGTCAAGGGACGGCGGCGTCCTGTCCATTCAAACTATAAGTAAGACAAAACGATGCACTTTAGTAGGACGACTGCGTGGGATCGTTAAAAAGACAGACCAGACCGAGTGTGTGTTTGAGAGAAAAAAGCTTGTCCCCCATCTGTCATATAGTTTTCAATTTAAAACTCGGCTTCTCACTGCGGTCCAACGCTGATGGGGTAATGAGCAAAAATGAATAGATTAAATTTGCCCCTTGATATGAAAATGGAAAGAAAAAAAAATCCAATGAGTGAAGTCAATTTCAAAATAAAATGACATCTGTTCGAGCTTTTTACTGCAGTATCATAATTTTTTTATGCCGGAAAAGACTTGATACGGTACTAAATTCAGGGGGAGGACAAACAAGATGGGTCTCGTGATTGACAGGGAGGGGTGAAATGAAGATGCTCAAAGTTAAAGGAAATACTTAACAAGCAGCCGTGAGAGGTTGATTAGTATATCAGCGAGTTTTGAAATTTCCTTGGTTGCAGTAGCAAGACAGACACAGAAGACATTGTAGATCTAGATAAAAATAAACTGGAGCCAGATATCAAGTCCAAAAGGTGGACAGGGTGGACATATATAAGGCGCACTGGATTATAAGGCGCACTGTCTATTTTGGAGAACATTTAAGACTTTTAAGTGTGCCTTATAGTCGTGAAAATATGGTAATTGCTATTGACTTCCAGGTATGAAGCACTCACTACTTTACAGTCACCTCTAGAGCCAGCCATTTTGGATTTTTTTGTATAAAATCTTGCAGTGGGGGAGGAGCTATATGATGGAAGATGTTGTAAACTAAGATGGCATCTGCATATTTAACAGTATTGTTTCACTTCAGGTGTTTGTGTTTTTTTAATATCCGACAGTGGTGGTTTTTCGTTTTTGGTTTTCTGTTTTTTCCAAATATAAGGCGCACTGTATTATAAGGCGCACTGTCTATTTTGGAGAAAATTGAAGACTTTTAAGTGCGCCTTATAGTGGTGAAAATACGGTAATTGCTATTGACTTCCAGGTATGAAGCACTCACTCACTACTTTACAGTCACCTCTAGAGCCAGCCATTGTTGATGTTTTGGATTTTTTAAGTATAAAATCTTGCAGTGGGGGAGGAGCTATATGATGGAAGATTTTGTAAACTAAGACGGCATCTGCATATTTAACAGTATTGTCCCCATTCAGGCATTTGTGTTTTTTTAATATCCGACAGTGGTGTTTTTTTGTTTTTGGTTTTCAGTTTTTTTCCATATATAAGGCGTACTGGATTATAAGGCGCACTGCCTATTTTGGAGAAAATTGAAGACTTTTAAGTGCGCCTTATAGTCGTGAAAATACGGTATGTACATCTATGTGTATGTATAGTTGTACCTCGAGATATGAGCTTAATGATGTCCTGGACTGAGCTCGTATGTCGATTTACTTAACTCAAATGAATGTTTCTCATAGGAATGAACTAAAATCTAATTAATTTGTTCCAATCATCTGAAAAAACACCAAAAAGAGGATGTTGGATTAGAAAAATATTTGCATATTTAACAGTATTGTTTCAGTTCACGCGTTTTTTGTGTTTTTTTAATATCCGACAGTGGTGGTTTTTCATTTTTGGTTTTCAGTTTTTTTCCATATATAAGGTGCACTGGATTATAAGGCGCACTGTCTAATTTTGGAGAAAATTTAAGACTTTTAAGTGCGCCTTATAGTCCTGAAAATACGGTAGTCCAAATGCCTGTCACAGTGGCTAGCAAAAAAAAGGGCACAGGGTGAATGACACCCCTCCTTGTAAGCCATGTTCTTAAATCTACTGTATCATTATTGTATCAGTTTTCTGTCTGTCAACGTCACCACACTTTGCCCCACATTCCAGTCCTCCTCTTGATGGACTGACAGGAGCACGAGGACGAAGAACGGGAGACACTTGAAGACAACGGAAGGAGGTGATTGCCGGAGGCGGAGTGAGTGAGTAAGTGAGCGAGGGTGAGAAACCGAGTGAGAAGGCACGCAGATGTTCCTCAATGTGGCTAATCTGCATGCTAATAAGTAAGCAGAAAACTAATCAAATGCTACAGTTCTGCTTGTCACACGCTTTCTAGATTTTGCAAGTACATGTATAGTTTTTTTTTTTATGGGTGTAGTTTAAAGATTTTTTGTGGGTAATGAGGAAGTGCCATCTGTCCAGGCGGACTCCATTTTGTTTTTAAATTGGAGCAGTACTTGGATTTGGAGATGATGTGATAAATGTTTTGATATTTTTTTGGTGGTGAAAGTGCAGGTTGGATAAAAATAGTGGTGTGTTAAAGGGAAGGCCCGGGGGCTAGATTTGGACCGATGTATTATTTTGTGTGGTCCGGGGAAGTAAATGAAGAGAGGTGGCTTTTTGTTTTAGGATGAAATTAAAATGAAGAGTATAGATGTATATTATATTTCCTGATTTTCCACCTTTTTAATTGATAATTGTCATTTTTTAATCCATTTTTGTCTTTGTTTTTAGTTCAAAAATAATTTTGTAAAATCTAAAAATATATGGAGAAAATGCTAAAATCAGAATTGTTTTAAATCTATAAAAATGGAATATACAGGGCTTTTAATTCATTCATAAAAATAATCTATTTATTATTCTACATTTATTAATCAATTTTTTCATTTTTTGTTCAAAACTCAATTAGTAAAATGAAAAAATATATGAAAAAAAGCTAAAATTAAAATTGTTTTAGATCTATAAAAACGGAATATACAGGGTTTTTAATCCATTTATAAAAAAATCTAAATATTATTGTCATTTTTAATCATTTTTTCTGTTTTTAGTTCAAAAAATCTTTTGTAAAATCTCAAAAATATATAATAAAAAATCTAAAATAAACATTGTTTTAGATCTATGAAAAACTGAATATTCAGGTCTTTTAATCCAGTTCTTTTAATCAATTTATTTAAAAAAAATCTAAATATAATATCTAAAAGTATAATATGTGTACACATATTCCCGTCACACATCCGCCTTTTCACTATATACACATAGTCCATATATTTTTTGATAATTAAAAGCAGAATAAAGTAGCGAATTTACACTAATCGAGGGATTACTGTATAAATACATACCGTGTCAGCAAGCAATGTACCCAGACCGTCAAATTATCAGCTCCATCAACCCAATCTTGAATTTAGTGCGTAATGATTGGTCACCCTGTCCACTTTGAAGACAATTTTAGACTTTTAAATACGCCCTATGTGAGTAAATATGTAAATATATACATTTGTATGGTCTTTATTGCTCAAAAAAACTGGAATTGCAATCATTAAAAAGGGAATCAATTGGCCAAGGTTGCCAGGTATGTGATGGGTAAGCATATAAATCTGTTTTTAACTTTGTGTCTGTCAAATCTACGTTTTGTCGAGATGAAAACCAGCGGAATCATGTTCTAAAAATATTCACGTACAAAACGTAGCCTGACAGGACGATGTTCCCTTATCATTTAACGCAGTCCTTCTCAGTACGCCGAGCCATTATTAAAATGGCAGCGGAGTCATCCATCTCCGTTGGTTCGGCTGTCTGAGGCCGTCGCCGCCACCGTGTCCTTTAGCGGGTAACCGTCACGCCGTCCTCAATGGCGTCATATCCAAGTAGTTGAACTTCGTTGAGGCCATTGAGAGACGTCTTTTGAAAGATAATCTAGTCGTCGAAAGGTGATTTGATTGCTTCCAATATTCGGAAGGTAACGAAAAGGCCGGGGCAAGAACCCGTGATTAAAAAAGACGTTTGGCGGATTGGCATTTTAGGAATTGTAGATTATTCGGGGTGTTTGAAAGCTACGGGTAGAGTTCAGTGTTATTTACGGATATGAAATTTGAAGCAGAGGTTATAAGAGATGCTTAAATATCGGAATTTGCCACCAAAAAGTGATTCTGAAAACAACAACAGGTTTTAAGGATAAACATGTTATGTGGGTTTTATGCGGGTGATATCATTTTTTATCAAAATATACTGAACAAATGGTTGATTTTGTTTTTGTTTAGTTTTTAGTTCATTCCTATGGAAAAATTCATTTGAGTTACGAGTAAATCGACATACGAGCTCAGTCCTGGACCTCATTAAGCTCATATCTCGAGGTACAACTATACATACATATACCTATACATAGACATAGATGTAAATACCGTATTTTCACGACTATAAGGCACACTTAAAAGTCTTAAATTTTCTCCAAAATAGACAGTGCGCCTTATAATACAGTGCGCCTTATATATGGAGGAAAAAAAACAGAAAACCAAAAACGAAAAACCACCAATGTCGGATATGAAAAAACACAAACGCCTGAATTGAAACAATACTGTTAAATATGCAGATGCCAAATCTTCCATCATATAGCTCCTCCCCCACTGCAAGATTTTATACAAAAAAATCCAAAATGGCTGGCTCTAGAGGTGACTGTAAAGTAGTGAGTGATTCATACCTGGAAGTCAATAGCAATTACCCTATTTTCACCACTATAAGGCACACTTAAGTTTTAAATTTTCTCCAAAATAGACAGTGCGCCTTATAATCCAGTGTGCCTTATAGATGGAGGAAAAAAAAACAAAAAACAAAAAGGAAAAACCAGCACTGTCGGATATTAAAAAAACACAAACACCTGAATTGAAACAATACTGTTAAATATGCAGATGCCAAATCTTCCATCATATAGCTTCTCCCCCACTGCAAGATTTTATACAAAAAAAAATCCAAACCATCAACAATGGCTGGCTCTAGAGGTGACTGTGAAGTAGTGAGTGCTTCATACCTGGAAGTCAATAGCAATTGCCGTATTTTCACCACTATAAGGCGCACTTAAAAGTCTTAAATGTTGTCCAAAATAGACAGTGCGCCTTATAATCCAGTGTGCCTTATATATGGAGGAAAAAAACAGAAAACCAAAAACGAAAAACCACCACTGTCGGATATTAAAAAAAAACAAACGCCTGAACTGAAACAATACTGTTAAATATGCAGATGCCATCTTAGTTTACAAAATCTTCCATCATATAGTTCCGCCCCCACTGCAAGATTTCATACAAAAAATATCCAAAATATCAACAGTGGCTGGCTCTAGAGGTGACTGTGTAGTGAGCGAGTGCTTCATACCTGGAAGTCAATAGCAATTGCCGTATTTTCACCACTATAAGGCGCACTTAAAAGTCTTAAATGTTGTCCAAAATAGACAGTGCGCCTTATAATACAGTGCGCCTTATCTATGGAAAAACGTCATTCACTGAGGGTGCGCCTTATAATGCAGTGCGCCTTATAGTCGTGAAAATATGGTATAAAGTTTTCAGCCTTGACCTGACAATGTGTATGAGTTCTTATGGGCAGAAAATGGGCAACTAGCACACACCCACATATACATATACACACATATACACAAACATAACCACACATTCCTCCCAAAAGACAAGTGAACAACTGTTCAGCAAGTGTGCCGCAGAACAAAAAAGGAGGAACGATGCTCTTTTCCGACTAATGAGCAACGCGGAGTGACAGATTACAACGAGTAAGGTTCTTCCTCCCCCCACAAAAACCACAAATCTGCCTTCCTTCCTGTTTATCGCTTCCCTCTCGTTGCCAGGTAGTGAAAATATTATTTAAAAAGATGCTACAAAAGGATGAAAAGACTAAAAAATAGGCTAAAAACTGAATTATTTCCATCGGTGGATGCAAAGTTCAAAAATATCGTCATGTGATTAATTTATATGATGTTTATCGAGGTTTTTGGAAGAAAAAAGGGGGATAAATACAACAAAAATGTGAGGGTTTTGTGTTTATGTGACTTTTAATGAGGAAAAACTCTGTTATCAAATCGGTGAAGTTTTTTGATTTGATATGTGATAATATTTGTAAGCTTCAGGAAGATCGTTTAAAAAATGGCAGACTTTTTAAAAAAAAAAATTATCAGCTCCAAAGCGGATAATGTCATCTGACATAAATAGATCGGAAAGATTGTTTGTTTGAGATAGGGATCATCTCAAAAAATGTATTTATGTCATGCTTCACTTTGGACACATTTTAAAGGTGAAAGGAATTGCAAAAAAAAAAATGGAAATAATAATAATTATTATATTATTAGAGTTGTCTATAAAATGTTGAAGGGGAAAAACTTGTGCCAATTTGGAATAAGAATGTCAAATAAGAGCGTAAATTGATATTATATGAGTTTTCCCACTTATTCATGTTGATTACTTATATATGTTGACTACTACTTATTTATGTTGAATACTTATTTATTGCTTATTTTTTGATGACTTATTTATTATTATTTTGTAGATTATTGATCCGTTTGTTTGTTGTTGTTATTTGTGCACTTTGTGATGAAGTTTTAAATCTCATTATACTTTTATTTTTACTTTACTTGTATATACTCGTATAATTTTACTTTATAGTCTTTAACAAAAGATATGTTAAGACCAACCGTATGTATACATATACATATACATATACATATACATATACATATACATAGACATATACATATACAAATACCTATACCTATACCTATACATATACTTCAACAACACATTTATTTATTAACTTATTTATTTTCTATTTATTTATGTCTAGGTTGTCTTTTGCTGTGTCTGTATTCTCACCCTCTTGCTACTGTGACAATGACATTTCCCAAATAAAATTACCTAATCTAATACTTCTATAATGACAATAAAATAATTCACTTCAATGGCTGAAATTGCCTCTCATTAACATTTAAATATCCCACCAAGAATAATGACAACATGAGAGCATATTTGGCTGCTGTTGACATTTCCAAAAAAGCTTGAACCAATAAATGTGAATTGAAAGCAAGCGGAATCGAACCTAAAGCGGCCCCCCAACGCACCCCGGAGCGTAGCCCCTTCCTCGGCTTACACGAGGGAGGGAAGAGGACTGGAGCGTTAAGGAGCTCCGGGGCTGGAAATGGAAATTACAGACGCTAGATAATAGTCAACGCCATCTGCTCGCCACAGCAAGGGTGGGGGTCGGGTGAGGGGGGATACATAGTCTCAACACATCTCATTTTCTTTACCACACTATCCCCACTATGGTCACGGAGGGTGCTGGAGCCCATCCCAACAACCTCCAGACCAGAGGGCAGTGGATACCCTGAATCGTTGGCCGGCCAATCGCAGGGCACAAGGAGACAAAGGACAACCAATCATAGTTAGGGGCAATTAAGAGCAGGGGTGTCAAACATTCGGGCCGCGGGCCGGATCCGGCCCGTCTGGTGGTTTGGTACGGCCCGAGAAGAAAGCTGCATTGTATAAAAAAATATGTTTTTTTTTAAATTTGTAGTTCTTGTATTATCCGCTAGGGGCGCAGTGTTTTAGTACGTGCAGACAACATGAATTGACATTTATTTATGTTCTTATGTTATTCTCTTGCTCATAATATATTGTTCATAATGTAAAAGGGAAATTCTCCACACAGGTGGACATGACCTGGATTTGACCCAGGACCTCTAAGATGCGAGGCGGATACACGAACCACTCAATCCACCAGTTAACTTACTGTATTTAATCAAATGGGGAGTAAAATAATAAATAAAAAAATAAAAATGAAATGATGAAAAATATTTAAATAGGAGTGTGAAGTTATTTACTAAGACTTTTAGAGGACGAATGAATTTTTTGGAGAGGAGGCGACTTACCCATGACTTTCACAAAGTAGGCGTCGGCTTCAAAATTGTTCTTCAAGGCGTGGATGAGCAGCTCTCGTTTGCCTTCCACATGGTTCACCACTAGCATGTCCAGTATGCCCTGTACAGTAAAAAATCCATTGGATGTTTGAATCTGGCAACCCAATGATGCAACACTCAAAAAAATTAAAACAAATAAAAAAATCGAATTTTTACATTGTAACTGGTAGTTTTAAGAGCAATATTTTCTTCTAAATGGCTGCCAGGCCTCCCTGTCAGAATGAATTGGACATCTACCAACGTCAATGGCACAGAAATATGTCAGCTGTCCCAGTTTAAATAAAATTTGCTAACATAGGTGAAATTTAATGGAAAAATATTAATATAGTTTTTTTATTGGGGGTGTATTGTAAAAAAACAAAATTTGTTCCATTGTAAATGTCTTTATTTATAACTTTTATGAATAAAAAAGAAAGTGTAGTTAATTTCAGGTGAGGTAGCCTAGCCTACCAAATTTTTTGAATGTGGAAGATAGGTTTATTTATAATAGGTTATTTTTTATTTTATTTTTAAAAACTAAAAATAGTCACTTGTGCTATTAATGGGAGGGATTTGAAGCTAATTTCCATTGGCGCAGGAGTGTGTATTGCATTGTACATTAGCATTAAGCTAATGCTAGTAATAGGAGGGATTTGGTGCTAATTTCTATTAGCGTGGGAGTGTGTATTGCATTGTACATTAGTATTAAGATAATGCTAATAATAGGAGGGATGTGGTGCTAATTTCCATTATCGTGGGAGTGTATATTCTATTAAACATTAGCATTAAGCTAGCAAAAGCTAAAAAGTCACATGTCCTATTAATAGGAGGGATTTGATTCTAATTTCCATTAGTGTGGGAGTGTGTATTCCATTGTACATTAGCATTAAGCTATCAAAAGCTAAAAAAAGACACTTGTTCCATTAATAGAAGTGATATGATGCTAATTTCCATTAGCATGGGAATGTGTATTCCATTGTACATTAGCATTTAGCTATCAAAACCTAAAAAATGCATTCCCTACTTTAATTCTTAGTTTGAAGCCAACCAACTGGAATTAAAGTCCTTTTTTAAGCACATTTGGGCCATCTGCCAAACTGCCCTCAAATTTGCATCTCTACCAAATTTGCGCGATAAAATATGTCATATCTGATCATCGAGATTAACTGACATATTTTCATAATCTCACATCACCAGCCCCAAAAAATCAGACCGCCCTCTTTTTTAATCATCTTTGTCATTTCTCTGGAAAAATGCGAACATTTATTCCGATAACACAGTCGAGTTTTCCAGGAATTAAACAAAAAAAAAAACTATAAATAATTAAAATAAACTTTAAATCCCATAAATGCAACTACAATTAATTACTCAAGTGGGGACATATTCTTCCATTTTCTTGTCCTTACTTAGTAAATGAACAGTACCGTATTTTCACGACTATAAGGCGCACCGCATTATAAGGCGCACCCTCAACGAATGACATTTTTTCCATATATAAGGCACACTGGATTATAAGGCGCACTGTCTATTTTGGAGAAAATTTAAGACTTTTAAATGTGCCTTATTGTCGTGAAAATACGGGAATTGCTGTTGACTTCCAAGTATGAAGCACTCACTCACTACACAGTCACCTCTAGAGCCAGCCATTGTTGATGTTTTGGATATTTTTGTATAAAATCTTCCAGTGGGGGAGGAGCTATATGATGGAAGATTTTGTAAACTAAGATGGCATCTGCATATTTAACAGTATTGTTTCAGTTCAGGCATTTTTTGTGTTTTTTTAATATCCGACAGTGGTGGTTTTTGGTTTTCTGTTTTTTTTTCATATATAAGGCGCACTGTATTATAAGGCACACTGTCTATTTTGGAGAACATTTAAGATTTTTAAGTGCGCCTTATAGTCGTGAAAATACGGTAATCATGAAACTGATAAGAAGCATAATTACAGAGAGCTGGAATAGTGTGTGTTTTTGTGTGTTTTTGGTGTATTTTTGGTGTGTAGTCCGCGAGCACAATGACAAGAAATGGTTGTCTCGTATTCGACAAACAACAGCTGGCTTGGAAGTCGCCTCGTGGAGTTGAAACTGCCCTAAACGCATACACACAAATCCAAAAAAAAAACACTAACACACACACTTTTTGCTTAAAAAACACACACAAGGGAAAAAGCCGAAAAGACAAACCCGTACGCAGCTCAAGTATTAATTTAAGGCCGAGCGAGAAAGTCATTTTTGTTGATGAGTTGTGGAAAAAAAAGCTTAAGACGTGATAATCCACTTTTCTGCTTTAGGAAGGGAAGCACATATTCTGGATTTCTTCCTTCTTATTCCCCCATCTGTCGTAAAAATTCTTCAATAAGACAGTTGATGACTTCCTTTTGGGTTTTGGGGTAATTTTTGAGTTTTTTTTATTGTTAATTCATTGAATAGCTGTCAATCTTAGCCAATTGCTGGTTAGTATTGCAATTCCCTTTATTAAGCGATAAGAAACAAGGCGGGATATATTTATTCATATATTGTGTAATGTGTGTAGGAGCACTGGGCGGAGCGTAGCATTTTTTTCAGTGTTTTTTTTTTTTTTGAGTTAGTCAGTGCGAAGGGCGGAGCTTGTTCGCTAATATGAGAAGAGTATATATAGTACTTATTGTTGGCAGGTAGTGGTGCATTATTGTATTGTAAGGACATTTGTGGGAATTATTTCAGAATATTTTGAAGGGAAGACAAGAGTAAACAACTCCTGATAGGTTGCATTTGAAAGTCAGGATGGAGGCGGGGCTAAAAGAGTCAAGAAAGGTATCAAAATGTCAAGCAAAATTAGAATTAAGTTCAGTGTAAGGTTAGATTAAACTTATTTTTGAGTGTCTCCATTGTAATCCAAGTTCATTTAAATTTGTTTATGTTATGTTACGAGCGCGTTGCCATGCAAAAAAATCAGTCTAATTTTAGTACTATTAAAACATTTTAGTACAATTAAACCACTAGTTATTTATTACTTTGTTAATAGATGGCGAATTAGACCAAATAAAAATGTTTTTCCAATCCAAAATCCTGTTTTGGGTGTTTTTTCAGAGAGTTGGAACAAATTAATTTGTTTTTAGTTCTTTTCTATGGGAAACGTTCATTTGAGTTACGAATAAATCAACATACAAGCTAAGTCCCGGAACGAATTAAGCTCATATCTCGATGTGCCACTGTATTATTATTATTACTTTTTAATTGGAGTGACCCTACTTTGGCATTTTTCGATGATCACGGCCATGTCTGGTCTACATTAACTGCAACATTCGAGGGATTACTGTATAGTGGAAAGGGATTAGTGCCAAAATGTGGAGGACATTCTACAAAAAACATACCGTATTTTCACGACTATAGGGCGCACCGCCGCATTATAAGGCACACCCTCAATGAATGACATTTTTTCCATATATAAGGCGCACTGTATTATAAGGCGCACTGTATTATAAGGCGCACTGTATTATAAGGCGCACTGTATTATAAGGCGCGCTGTCTATTTTGGAGAAAATTTAAGACTTAAGTGCGCCTTATAGTCATGAAAATACGGTAATTGCTTTTGACTTCCAGGTATGAAGCACTCACTACACAGTCACCTCTAGAGCCAGCCATTTTGGATTTTTTTTTGTATAAAATCTTGCAGTGGGGGAGGAGCGAAATGATGGCAGATTTTATAAACAAAGATGGCATCTGCATATTTAACAGTATTGTTTCACTTCAGGCGTTTGTGTTTTTTTAATATCCGACAGTGGTGGTTTTTCGTTTTTGGTTTTCTGTTTTTCCCATATATAAGGCGCACTGGATTATAAGGCGCACTGCCTATTTTGGAGAAAATTTAAGACTTTTAAGTAGGCCTTATAGTCGTGAAAATACTGATCTTCTACTCACGTCTTCGTAGATGTCAAAGAAGGTAGCCATGGTGGCATTGGGAATGGCCCCCAAGTCCGACTGTTCCCAGTGGATGCGGAACATTCGTCCCACGCTTTGGCAGGACGGCGTAGAGCTGGAGCATGGGACATTCTCCAATAGGAAGGCCTGCTGAGCACTGAAAACGATACCGGCAAGATCATGTCAATGGCGCTTTTTTTGAGGGAAAATCAACAACAGGAATTTCATGCTTGATTTTATGGCTGTTTAGTCTTCACTGTGAAAAATACGGATTTCATTCGGTCGCCATTTGACGTCAATTCTGTGGGGACTTTGAAAATCTTCCTCGGTGGGAATAATGCACGAAAAAAGCACAACACGTTTAAAAATAGAACATCACGTTGAAAGGTTTCGAGATGACGACTCGCTTTGGTGTCTTTCAGTCTGGGAAGATTTTCTGGGATGAAATGTGGAATAATTCACAGTTTTAGAGGACGATAATCATCAAAACTCGAGAAATAAACAACAGCTAGGCTATTATGCTAAGCTAACTCATTTGAAAGGTACAGTCATTGTATGTTAGGAGCAAAAAATGTAAAGTACCGGACTCTAGAAATCTATTTTCTATTTTCAGAGCATCTCGATTAATGGCCGTAATGTTTAAAACAGATGACTTTAATTGTTTGGAGATAATTAGGAGCCTAAGTAGGCAATTATTCATGCTAAAGAGCTGACCATCCTTACTGTTTTTTAATGAAGTACAGACAACCTTGGAGAGAAAAACTTTGCAGGGCTTCGGACTAACTTTTTATTCTGTTTTTGCACTGGTGAGAGAGAATGGAAACTATTTATCAAATTAAATTTAAATTGAAATGAAAATTAATTTAAAGCAATTTGTTGCAGTAATTTAAGAAATGTCAACGGTTTGACTTTAGCATGAGTCGTTTCTCACTCAACATGCCATTAATGTAATCTAATGTCATGTAATTTAATGTCACATAATGTAATTTAATGTCACATAATGTAATTTAATGTAATGTAAATTAATGTAATGTAAACTAATGTAATGTAAAGTAATGAAATGTAATATAATCTAATGTAATGTAATGTAATCTAATGCAATCTAATCTGATGTAATGTAACCTAATGTAATCTAACCTAATGTAATGTAATGTAATCTAATATAATGCAATCTAATCTAATGTATTCTAACCTAATGTAATGTAATCTAATATAATGCAATCTAATCTAATGTATTCTAACCTAATGTAATGTAATCTAATATAATGCAATCTAATCTAATGTATTCTAACCTAATGTAATGTAATCTAGTGTAATCTAATTCAATGTAATGTATTCTAATGTAATGTAATCTAACCTATTGTAATCTAACCTAATGTAATATGATCTAATGCAATGCAATCTAATCTAATCCAATGCAATCTAGTCTAATATAATCTAATGTAATATAATGTAATGTAATCTAATCTATAGAAATCTAATCTAATGTAATATAATGTAACACATTGTAATGTATTCTAATGTAATGTAATCTAATGTAACACATTGTAATGTATTCTAATGTAATGTAATCTAATGTAACCAATTGTAATGTATTTTAATGTAATGTAATGTAATCTAATGTATCCAATTGTAATGTATTCTAATGTAACCAATTGTAATGTATTCTAATGTAATGTAACCTAATGTAATGTAATCTAATGTAATGTAATCTAACGTAACCTATTGTAAATGTATTCTAATGGAATAGAATGTAATGTAATGAGGTGGTCACTACTTTTTTTAAACGTTTGAATAAATTAACATGGGATGAAGAAGAAGGTTTTGAGCAATTTGAAATTCAAATTCCCGGATTGTTCTATATAAAAAAAAAAAAGCATGTACATTGACGAGGACTTGTAAAAATGCAATTGCTTCCTAAAGCACTCAAGTCATTCTCCCGGCGGCACACACTGATTAAATAAAACAATCGAAAGTTCGGGTCGAGTCAAATGTCAAGTTTGCCGACAGACGCGTTCCAGCACATTCTTCTTACGGGGAGGTCACGGCGGAATGGGCGGGGCTTGAGCTGGATTTAACCACTGTGATTATGCGCAGATATAGATCCAATGTGTAAGGTAGAGCAGCATGTGTGTTGCCGTTTAATCCATATACGCATTTGCTGTGTGCTGCATGGCTTCCTCATTAGGATTACAGTTCTGTGTGAGTGTGTGTGTCTTTGAGTGTGTGTCTTTGAGTGAATTTTCAAAGCTATTTGAATCCTTTCCACCATTTTGTGCGTTTGTGTGTCCTTCAAGGGACTGCTGGCCTTCAAAAGAATCCCTCTCAGCACTGCAGAAGTGGAGGTGAACTCAAAGTCAAGAGGTGGACATCACACACATATACACAAAAGTACACACATGCAAACCTCGTGTGTATTTGATACACTGATATCCACGTAGTAGTATCATTTGTATCCAAGACACTCGTTCATAAACAACGCCACCATTGGTATGCGCTACGGCAGGGGTCTCAAATGTGTCGTTGATTGTTGAAGACACACACACACACGTGCACATATTTTCCCATTCATTTGCAATTCATTATGCTAAAATATTAGAAAATATGGATGCCGATAATCATGAAAATGTAGGGAGAAGTATCAGCCACGCACAACAAAATGCCATTTTAGATCGCTAAATCAAAATGCTAACTTAAGATGCTAACTCAAGATGCTAACTCAAGATGCTAACTCAAGATGCTAACTCAAGATGCTAACTCAAGATGCTAACTCAAGATGCTAACTCAAGATGCTAACTCAAGATGCTAACTCAAGATGCTAACTCAAGATGCTAACTCAAGATGCTAACTCAAGATGCTAACTCAAGATGCTAACTCAAGATGCTAACTCAAGATGCTAACTCAAGATGCTAACTCAAGATGCTAACTCAAGATGCTAACTCAAGATGCTAACTCAAGATGCTAACTCAAGATGCTAACTCAAGATGCTAACTCAAGATGCTAACTCAAGATGCCAACTCAAGATGCTAACTCAAGATGCTAACTCAAGATGCTAACTCAAGATGCCAACTCACAATGCTAACTCAAAATGCTAAGTCAAAATTCAAACTCAAAATTCAAACACAGAATGCTAACTAAAAATGCGAACTGAAAATACCAAAATAAAAATGCTAACTCCAAATGCTAACTCCAAATGCTAACTCCAAATGCTAACTCCAAATGCTAACTCCAAATACTAACTCCAAATACTAACTCCAAATACTAACTCCAAATGCTAACTCAAACTGCTATCTCAAAATGCTAACTCAAAATGTTAACTCACAATGCTAACTCAAAATGCTAACCCAAAATCCTAATCCAAAATGCTAACCCAAAATGCTAACCCAAAATGCTAACTCAAAATGCGAACTCATACCACCGTTTGGTATCAAAATAAATGACAAATTTTACAACACAACATCAAAGTCCAGCAACCATTCATTTTTTAATTCCAAATATTTTCTAAACCCGCCAAAAACCCACCAAAACACAACCCAAATCCCAAAACAAATCATTTTCCAGACATTCTTCCTCTGCAGGCTTGTTTTTACTAAAATAAATGCCAATCTTCAGTGCGTGATTGCAGCTTTTTAAGAGTGAAACAATGCGCCATTTTCAAGTAAATCGCCATCTTTTACGTTTGAATATTGTCTATTACGGCATCAACTGTGTCCGCAGAGAGTTTGTCTCCGTTACCCGTGTTTCTCTCTCTCTCTACATTTAATTGGTCCTTGGAGGGGGCCGCCGGCCGGCGGGAGTCGGGCCAGATGATCACGCCGAGACAGCGCCACCGGGGCACGACGGGCGCATGCTAAACTATGATCTGGCAACCCGTGCTCAGGAACGAGTACATTAACCTTTTCAAGTTCATAAAATGTGAGGATCCACTTTTGCTACTAGCACTTAGGATTGAAGATTTTTTAGTTTAAAGTTCATAAAAAAGGGAAAATACACGATGAAGCCACTTTTGCTACTAGACTTAGTACTGAAGATTGTTTTTTTTAATTTCAGAAAAATTTGAAAATATACTTAGGCTACTGGGACTTGGAATTTAATTATTATTTTATATTTCATAAAACATAGAAAATCCACAACAAAACTCGTAAACGATAGCCATATTTTCTTATTAGGACTCAGCACCGATTTTTTAAAAAAAATTTAAGTTCATAAAAATGTAAAAATATACGATAACAGTTGGCTACTAGGATTTAGCACAGAATTTTTTTAATTCATAAAAATTTGTAAATCAACGATGAAGCCACTTATGCTACTAGTATTTAGCACTGAATAATTATAAATTTTTTTAATTCATAAAATTTGAAAATCCACGATGAACCCACTTATGCTACTAGGATTTAGCACTGAATTCTTATATTTTTTTAATACATAAAAATGTAAAAAAAATCAACGATGAAGCTAATTATGCTACTAGGATTTAGCACTGAATCATTATATTTTTTTTAATACATAAAAATGTGAAAATCAGCGATGAAGCTAATTATGCTACTAGGATTTAGCAGTGAATTATTATATATATTTTTTTAATTCATAAAAATGTGAAAATCAGCGCTGAAGCTAATTATGCTACTAGGATTTAGCACTGAATTATAATATATTCTTTTAATTCATAAAAATGTGAAAATCAGAGATAAAGCTAATTATGCTACTAGGATTTAGCACTGAATTATTATATACTTTTTTAATTCATAAAAATGTGAAAATCAATGATGAAGCTAATTATGCTACTAGGATTTAGCACAGATTTTTTTTTAGTTATTAAATTCATAAAAACTTGAAAATCTACTCGTAAATGCAAGCTACTTTTGCTACTAGTACTCAGTACTGAAGTAAAAAAAAGTTATAATAGGGGTGACACAACTTCGCATTTTTTATATTATCACGGCCATGTTTGGTATACATTAGCCGCGATATTCGAGGGATTACTGTAAAACTGTCTTAAAAGGGGAAAAATAAGTCCTAATATTCTAAAATATTAGCTGTAAATTAGCTGCAATTTAATGCCAATGGCAACATATGAAAAGACGTTAAAGAAATAATTTCGTACTTCAAAAACACTTTTTCAAAACTAAAGGAAACATTGAGTAACTATACCTCCGTATAAGACAGTGTAAACGACACACAAATTTACTAACATACACCCAAAACAACTTAATGTACATTCTCTGTGGGAATCCCAAAAAAGCGTGGGGTCGTCTTGCAAAAAGCGGGATTATCCGACATAATCCCAAACGGTGATCCTTTTATATGGCCACGATTAGTCGAGCGCGGCGTGCTGTCGACACGCCGCCGCCGCCGCATTGGCGGGATTAACGGATTCGTCACCGCGCGAGAGAGAGGTCCCGGTTACCGTCATGATCGAGCTACTTCACCCAAAAAAAAAAAAAAAATGACTGGATTACAAGTGTCCAAATATAGAGAATGGCTTTCTATGTTTGATTTTGTAGTACAGATATATTTACTATGTATTTATTGGTTATTGATTGAAGAAGATGAAATATAGAATTGTATTAATCAGGCGGATATTTAAAGGTAAAGAAGGAAAAGCCCCCGCCAAAACAAAAGCAAAGAAAAGAGGAGACAAGAGTGCTGACATCCAGAGAGAGAGATCGATTTGAAATGGCATCGCCTAGCAACAGCCTGTTAAGCTTTTGGCAACTGCTTGTTGGACTTGCATACGGATAAACCACCAATCACACTCGCACGGAGTGACTGATACACCAGTGATACGTGCACACACACACAAATACTTTTTGGGGGATGTGAAATGTTGATGGTGAAAGTGATTTTGGATCTGGTGGTTAACCAGTGGGGAATTTTAGTAGTTGCAAGTTATCTATTAAAACAAAAATGTAGTTTTTTTTACACATTTGGATTGGACATTACTATGCAGATAAAAACATGATTTAGTTGTGTAGTGTATGTTCCAATTCCCATTTCCTATTCCAATTCCCAATTCTCCATTCACTTTCCCAGTTCCCATTCCCAATTCCAATTCCTATTCCCTGTTCCCAGTTCCCATTTCCCAGTTTCCATTCCCAGTTCCCATTTCCCAGTTTCCATTCCCAATTCCTATTCCCAGTTCCCAATTCCAATCCCCAAATCAAATACACAATGACAATTCCCACTCCAAATTCCCAATTTCAGATTCCAGATTCCAATTCCAATTCAGATTCCAATTCAGATTCCAATTCAGATTCCAATTCAGATTCCAATTCAGATTCCAATTCAGATTCCAATTCAGATTCCAATTCAGATTCCAATTCAGATTCCAATTCAGATTCCAATTCAGATTCCAATTCAGATTCCAATTCAGATTCCAATTCCAATTTAAGATTCCAATTCCAATTCAGATTCCAATTCCAATTCGAGATTCCAATTCCAATTCGAGATTCCAATTCAAGATTCCAATTCGAGATTCCAATTCAAGATTCCAATTCCAATTCAAGATTCCAATTCCAATTCAGGATTCCAATTCAAGATTCCAATTCCAATTCAGGATTCCAATTCAAGATTCCAATTCAAGATTCCAATTCAAGATTGCAATTCCAATTCAAGATTCTAATTCAAGATTCCAATTCAAAATTCCAATTCAAGATTCCAATTCCAATCCCAGATTCCAATCCCAGATTCCAATCCCAGATTCCAATCCCAGATTCCAATCCCAGATTCCAACTCCAGATTCAAAATCCAGATCGCCAATTCCTGATTCCAATTTGCAATCTTCATTCCCATTCCCAAATCCAATCCCATTCCCAATTCCCATTCCCAAATCCAATCCCCATTCTATTTCCCAATTCCATTTCCCCCGATTCCCAATTCCAATCATACCAGATTGAACTCCCTTCAATTCAACTCCATTAAACTGTACACCACTCAACTCTCAAATCCTACTTGGTCAAATCAGCAAGTTCCCTTTAGAGAGAGCAGCAATTAAGGTCAAATTCCAAGAAGTCCATTCAAACAAACAGCGCCTTGCTTGACGTCAGGTGCTTAAGTAGCACTTGCACCACCACCACCGTGGCAGCCCTTTTCCATCTGCGACCTCATTTCGCCTTCCCAAAATAGCCGTCGCCACTCGGCGAGGGGGGCGCATGACATTTAGACCCGACCCCCCCCCCCCCCCCCTTCTCTGTTTTGAATGCCGGGCGGACATATTTTTTTATTCCGCATCCGACGCTCGCAGCATCAGTCGGAACGAAAGCCAAGCGTCAAGTGGATGAAGGGGTCCGCGGGGGGTCCGCCAACAACCAGAAGAGTGTGTGTGTGTGTGACCCACTGAGCTTTTACTGTAGAGCACAGGTGTCAAAGTGGCGGCCCGCGGGCCAGATCTGGCCCGCCGCAACACTTTGTGCGGCCCGAGAAAGTAAAACATGAGTGGGTTAGATCAGATATGGGCAAAATACGGCCCGTGGGCCACATCCGGTCCGTGAGGCGTTTTACTCCGGCCCGGTGACATGGTCTATAAAAGGTTTTACAGCCCCTTTATCTTTTTTTAACTTGACTTTGTACTTTATATGTTTACTTTGTACTTTATACTTTACTTTGCAATTTATACTTTATACTTGACTTTGCAATTTATACTGTATACTGGACTTTGTACTTTATACTTGACTTTGTACTTTATACTTTACTTTGCACTTTATACTTTACTTTGTACTTTATACTTTACTTTGTACTTTATACTTGACGTTGTACTTTATACTTGACGTTGTACTTTATACCTGACTTTGTACTTTGTACTTTACTTTGTACTTTATACTTTTTACTTGACTTTGTAAATTTTACTTCACTTTTGACTTGACTTTATACTTTTGACTTGACTTTGTACTTTATACTTTTGACTTGACTTTGTACTTTATACTTTTGACTTTACTTTGTACTTTTTACTTTGCTTTTTACTTTACTCTGTACTTTTTACCATATACTTTTAACTTTACTTTGCACTTTATACTTTTTATTTTACTTTTTACTTTACTTTTACTGTATACTTTACTTTTACTTTTTACTTTATACTTTTTACTTTACTTTGAACTTTATACATTTTACTTAAACGACGAGTGATGAGTACTTTAGTCCTTTTTTTCTGTTTATGATTCATATGTACTGTTAACGGATGCACTTTTTTATATGTATCCTATCTTGTGCTAACCCCGCCCATCTGTCACATTTTTAAAGTCAATGTGGCCCTCGGGCTCAAAAGTTTGCCCACCCCTGGCTTAGATTAAATGTTAACCGTATGTATGGACAAAAAAAAATCCTTTTGCACTTTTCTATTTGTTTTCAGAAATGTGGTTGGTATTGGTGGACTTGTGATTGTTTGGCCTTGGGGAAGGAAGGACTGATCTCGACTAGCATTCCAACTAAAAATGGAACTTAACGATGAGTTCAATTTAATACAGCAGTCCCGTTTAAAAGCACTTAAATAAGACGCAGAGAGAAGAATGGAGCCCATTTTCTGAGTGCCAGTTGGACCTTGACTCCATTGTCAAGTGTTTGGTCAATTAAAAACATACTTACACACAAAAACGCACCTATGTTATTTTTTTTTCCTTGTGGGCGTAACCATAGTAACATTAGGAACTGATTTCATCAATGGAGATGAAAGTCAGTTTTGAAACGGAGCTAAAATTGCTTCAATTACTGCCGAAAAGCCAATTTGGACAGTAGATTTGATACAAAATGACAATATTGGCTTTCGTAAAAATGTTTTTTGGGGGAGGTTTTGCTAAATAAATGATTTTTTAAAAATACAATTCCTAAATATTACAATATAAATAAAGATATTCAATTTTAGCCTTAGCTACATACGCATATCCCTTTTTTTATTTTTTATTTTAATTTAAAAAAAATCTAGATATATATATATATATATATATATTTTTTTTTCTTGTTTAAATATAAAAATTTTTTTTAAGGGGTTTTGCTAAATCATTTTTTTTGATATTTTTTAATACAATTCCTAGATAATCCTAAAATTTAAATACACTTAAATTAAGTATTTCATGTTACCATTAGCTAAATATGCACATCCTTAAAACCCCAATTCATTTATTTTTAGATTTTATTATTATAAAAAATATGTTGAGTAAAAAGTATTTTTTGGTGGAATGTTTTCTAAATAAATGTATTTTTTAATACAGTTCTTAGATAATCCTACGTTTTAAATACACTTAAATTAAGTATTTAATTTTACCATTGGCCAAATAAACACATCCTTAAAACCACAATTTATTTATTTTTAGATTTTAATAAAATAAAAAAATATAGAATTGAATATTTGAATAAAAAAATATATCAGAATAAAAAAAATATTTTTGGGGGATTTTGCCAAATAAAATCCCTTTTTTAAAATTAAAAAAAACATATATATATATATATATATATATATATATATATATATATATATATATATATATATATCTATATCTATATCTATATCTATATCTATATCTATATCTATATCTATATCTATATCTATATCTATATCTATATCTATATCTATATCTATATCTATATCTATATCTATATCTATATCTATATCTATATCTATATCTATATCTATATCTATATCTATATCTATATCTATATCTATATCTATATCTATATCTATATCTATATCTATATCTATATCTATATCTATATCTATATCTATCTATATATATATATATATATATATATATATATATATATATATATATATATATATATATATATATATATATATATATATATATATATATATATATATATATATATATATATATATTTATATGTGGAGTAAACTAATTTTTTTAACTGTGGTAGTCTAGTGATTAGAGCGTTCGGCCTCACATTTCTGGGGTCGAGGGTCCGATCCTGGTGCCCATAAATGGCCGGGCTAGGCTCCAGCACCCCCCAACCCCACCCAAGTGAGGATAAAGGGATGGAAAAATGGCACATATTGAATCCCGTGTAATTATGTCATTAGCCCTGAAAGCGTAACGAAAAAGACATTTACTTTTCAATGCTAAATGGGTGAGTCGTTGAGGGAGCCACAGTCTTTTTTTTTCCCCCGCGGAGCGTCTCTGACAAGAAAAAGTACAAAAATAAAATAATGTCTGAGATAATTGCTCTCTGGTGTGCGCCTTTGTACTTTTGCTCAGCCCCAATACGATTACAGACCCTAGAGTCGTGCAAATGTTACACACACTTTATAATAAAGTCCAATTCTCATTGGAGGTGGGGATGGCAATTGCATAGTACTGGATTTTCTCGCATATTAGCCTTTATTAGCTTAAATTTGCCTTTAAATCATTGAATTTGACAATTTCTCTTGTATAAGCCGCCCCCATGTATAAGCCACACCCTTCAAATTGCCTTTAAATCATTGAATTTGACAATTTCTCTCGTATAAGCCGCATCTTGATTGACAATTTTCTCCTCTATTTATTTATGGCCGAGTTCTGTTTACGTCATTGTCATTCGCTGTACCGTATTTTCACGACTATAAGGCGCACCGGATTATAAGGCGCACCCTCAATGAATGACATTTTTTCCACATATAAGGCGCACTGTATTATAAGGCGCACTGTCTATTTTGGAGAAAATTTAAGACTTTTAAGTGCGCCTTATAGTCGTGAAAATACGCATACGACTATAAGGCGCATTGCATTATAAGGCGCACCCTCAATGTATGACACTTTTTCCCCATATATAAGGCGCATTGGATTATAAGGCGCTCTCTCTATTTTGGAGAAAAATGTAAGACTTTTAAGTGCGCCTTATAGTCCTTAAAATACGTATACGACTATAAGGCGCATTGCATTATAAGGCGCACCCTCAATGAATGTCACTTTTTCCCCATATATAAGGCACATTGGATTATAAGGCGCTCTGTCTATTTTGGAGAAAATGTAAGACTTTTAAGTGCGCCTTATAGTCCTGAAAATACGTATACGACTATAAGGCGCACTGCATTATAAGGCGCACCCTCAATAAATGACACATTTACATTTTTTCTTCTATATATAAAGCACATTGGATTATAAGGCACCCGGCCTATTTTGGAGAAAAATGTAAGACTTTTAAGTGCGCCTTATAGTCCTGAAAATACGTATATAACTATAGGGCGCAGTGCATTATAAGGCGCACCCTCAATGAATTACACATTTTAATTTGTTATTATAAGGCACCCTGTCTATTTTGGAGAACATTTAAGACTTTTAAGTGCCCCTTATAGTGGTGAAAATACGGAAATTTTACGGCCAAGAGGTGAATCTGTCAATCAACCTCCTCATTTGACTGTAATCTTTTCACTACCTCGAATCTAGGTTTGGGTGACAAGAGTCCCTGACCTCTGTACTTTTTAATCAAACGGAAAATGGTGGAGTGTAAAGAAGAAGAATCAACGTGATTACTTCTTGGCATAATCCCCTCTATCTATAGGCAAACATATGTCACTGCCACGCCACTAATGGAAGTCGACGACGTGCCGAGTGATGACGGGTTAGCTAGTGTAGCGTAGCCGCGTTGTTGAGCGCTAAATTGGAAATCTAATTCGATTCTATTCATCATTTTTGGCAAATGTCTTCACATCCAAAATGACTGAGCTAATTAATGTACTTACTAATAATTATTTAAGAATATTTCTTTGTTATATAGATCATAAAAATGTGAAATTCCATGCTGAAACTCAAAGACTGAAGAAAAAATAAAATTTTAAATGATCACGGCCATGTTTGGTCTACATCAAGGGTGTCAAACTGTTGGTTCGCGGGCCACGTTAATGTCAATTTGATTTCATATGGGCCGGACCATTTTAGATATAAAATTTAGATTTCTTTTTTATAAATGGATTAAAATAACTAGATTAAAAGCCTTGAATATTCAGTTTTTTTATAGATCTAAAACAATGTTTATTTTAGCTTTTTTTAAATATATTTTTTGATTTTACCAAATATTTTTTTAACTAAAAACACAGAAAAAATGGATTAAAAATGACAATTATTGATTTAAAAGGGGGAAATCAGGAAATTTAATATACATAAATATTCAGGGCTTTTAATCCAGTCCTTATATTCCATTTATAAAAAATATATATAAATATTACTGTAAATTTTAAATCATTTTTTCTGTGTTTTTAGTTCAAAAATCATTTAGTAAAATCTAACAATATATTTAAAAAAAGCTAAAATAAACATTGTTTTAGATCTATAAAAAAAACGGAGTATTCAGGGCTTTTAATCCAGTTCTTATATTCCATTCATTAAAAAAATGAATAAATATTATTGTATTTTTTAATCCTTTTTTTCTGTGTTTTTAGTTCAAAAATCCTGTTGTAAAATCTAAAAATATATTTAAAAAAATTAAAGTACACATTGTTTTATATGTATAAAAAAACTGAATATTCAGGGCTTTTAATTCAGTTCTTTTAATCCATTTATATTAAAAAAAAAAAATCTAAATATTATATCTAAAATGATCCAGCTTACCTGAAATCAAGTTGACATTAAAGCACCCCGCCAACCAACCCAAGTCTGACACCCTTTGAATTCTAATCTGATAATTAAACCCTGTTTTATAGTCAACAACATCACAAAGAAGCAAAAAACGAAACCGAGTGGTCGCCACTGTTCTCTATTGCCGCATGCTTATCTTGTGTGCGTTTTTGCGATATTGTAACAATGGCCAAAACACACTGGAGGGGTGAGACAACGTCTGGAGGCATCGTCTGTCCTGTGACCTGGATTTAATGCTTGTTGCTTTTTGTGAGCCGCCGGTGGAAATGACATCCAGGCGCCAAAAAAAAAAAAAAACCCGAAAAAAAAGAGGACAACACTAACACAAGAAGACACGGATGGACTACACTGATGTCAACATGTCTTCCCTCCAAAATTGTCCCAGGTTGGTCTTGACTGTGTAAAGTATACAGGTTCTCCCCAATGGCTTTTTCCAAGTAGATTAGATTAGATTATCTTACTTTATTCATCCAGTATTAGGGAAATTTGAAAGGGTGAGAATACAGACACAGAAAAAGTAGTCCGGTTATTTTCCACATCCCAAAAAAACATGCATGCTAAGCTAATTTACTTAATTTTATTTATTTTATTTAGCCACTAATTCAAGGTGTTTCACATTGTTAACTTAGACAGGCTCCAGCACCCCTGTGAGCATTGAGAAGATAACTGGATGATACAAAAGGTATGAAAATATACATTATTGTATTATCTATGGTTATTTATTTATTAACTTACTTATTACCTATTTATTTATGTTTAGAATGTCATTTTCTGTGTCTGTATTCTCACCCTCTTGCTACTGTAATAATAAAATTTCCTGAATACGGGATGAATAAAGTTATCTAATGTAATCTGATATAGGTTTTAAACATTTCTATATTAGAAATATAATGTCTAGAACAGGGGGTGGGCAAACTTTTGGGCCCGGAAGGGGGCCATATTGACTTAAAAAATGTGACAGATGGGCGGAGTCAGCACAAGATAGGATACATATAAAAAAGTGCATCCGTTAACAGTACATATGAAACATAAACAGGAAAAATAGGACTAAAGTATTAACATACTCATCACTCATTATTGAAAAAAGTATAAAGTACAAAGTAAAGTAAAAAGGAATGTATTAAGAAATATTAAAATGTCATTAAAAAAGATAGGTTTCGGCTCTAAAACAGAAAAAACAAATAAGAGTGGACAGAGCTACTGCCACTGGCTTCCACGTGACGGCGCCATCTTGGGGAATTAAAAAAAACATTATTTGGACAACGTCGGAGGGCCATATTAAAAAGCCTAACGGGCCGTATGTGGCCCACGGGCCGTAGTTTGCCCTAAGCTGGCCCAGAACATGATTTTTTGGGGATTTTCGACTATTCATGAATTCTCACATGCCTTGCTAATCTGAATCAAACCCAATGAAGCATATTTTTTTCTGAAAATTTAGTGTTATGACAATAATTAAATAGAATTTTCTGAAAAAATACTTAATTTTGCCATCATAAAGCTAATTTAACAAAGTTGCAGAAGTTACACTGAATTCCATCAAACTATTTTTGATCGTTTTTGATGACAATAAATTGGAACATTTTAAGCGAAAACAAGATTATTATTTTTCCTAATAAAAAAAATCATGCTATTGTATATTCAATGAGAAAATAAACCCATATTAAAAAGGTAATTGTATTTAAATGGAATTTCTCTGGAATATTTTTTCCTTAAAAATAATAAGACATTTTATTGTCAGGTAAGACTTGGAATAACTGGTCCATCACTTAAGAATGACTGAATAAAATGATAAAATAAAAATAAAAATTAAAAACAGGATTTCCCCTCAAGTGACATGGTCCACATGTGTTGTTTCACTGTGATTTAAACCAATTGAAAACAACGTGATCAAACAAACAGCTGCGAAAGCAGAACCTCCAGTCAGATGTAGCGCTTGAAGCTAATTGCATTAGCGATATTGCGTCAAGCACACTTCCCAGTATTCTTGCATCACTTAAAACTACTTCAGAGCTGCCAAAAGTCACATTTCTTCTAGAAAAAAATAATTTGAAGAGTTTGTGACCCTTTTTCCAGTATAATTAACCACCAAAAATAAATCTCAATATTGTATGAGTGAGTATAAATCGCACCGCTAGCCAAACAGTAAAAATCTTTGACTTATAGTCCGGAATATTGTTTGATTTTACTGTTTTAAATTAGCCGATTAACATAGTAGACTGAGATCATTTGGTTCCATTGGGTTACTGAAACTTAATTGGTTCATATACTTCATTGATTAATATTGGAATTTTGCTGGTTATCACATATCTGGCAACCTCGGCCAATTGCTCCTCTTATTGATGACTTATACTTGCTTATACAATAAATGTACTTCAAAAAATTCTATACACAAGTTGTTACACGGTGTATACAATTTGAAATGATCAAAAAAAGTATAAAATACTGGAAAAAGGTATAAGTTGCCAGGTTAAGATTTGACTGTTCATTTTTGGGTTGCCATGTCATGAGCCAATCTGAAAGGACAACGTTTAACAGAGCTGACAAATGCTACGAATCTTCCAATGGGTAAAACGAGGTCGGTTTTACTAAAGGAACATACTTTTTTAAAAAGTATTTTTCCCTTAAAACTTAAAATGATCAAAAACCATGGTCGCCGGTCTTTTGGTCGCTGGTCAAATGGTGCCAGAGAGTTTACTGTTGAAACCAGCTCTCAGGATTATATTCATGAGAGAGAGTTGAATATCTAAGAGAGAGAGTTTAATATCTAAGAGAGAGAGTTTAATATCTAAGTATTGTTTAATATCTAAGTACTGTTTAATATCTAAGAGAACAAGTTTAATATCTAAGAGAACAAGTTTATTATCTAAGTACTGTTTAATATATAAGTACTGTTTAATATCTAAGTACTGTTTAATATCTAAGTTCGGTTTAACATCTAATTACTGTTTAATATCCAAGTACTGTTTAATATTCAAGTACTGTTTAATATCTAAGTACTGTTTAATATCTAAGTACTGTTTAATATCTAAGTACTGTTTAATATCTAAGTACTGTTTAATATCTAAGTACTGTTTAATATCTAAGTACTGTTAAATATCGAAGTACTGTTTAATATCTAAGAGAGCGAGTTTAATATCTAAGTATTGTTTAAAATCTAAGTACTGTTTAATATCTAAGTACTGTTTAATATCTAAGTACTGTTTAATATCTAAGTACTGTTTAATATCTAAGTACTGTTTAATATCTAAGTACTGTTAAATATCTGTTGTACTGTTGAAACCAGCTCTCTAAATTATATTCATGAGAGTGAGTTTAATATCTAAATATCTACTGTTTTCAACAGTACTAAGATATTAAACAGTACTTAGATATTAAGCTCTCTCGTAGAGATCAAACTCTCTTAGATATGAAACTCTCTCTCTTAGATATTAAACTCTCTCTCATGAATATAATTTTGCGAGCTTGCCTCAACAGTAAACTCTCTGTCACCATATGACCCAGGCGACCAAAAGACCCCGCGACCAAACATCCTCGCACCAAAAAACCATATCCACAACCCAGTAAAACGTACAATTTTCCAGGTATATAACCACACTAATCCTTGACTTTGTACTTAGTGTATTTCTACAACTATCTTGTGAGCAGTAGCATGTGCGCTGCCAGCGGATTACGACGCCATCGCCACATATCAGAGGAAATGGAAAAGGAAGCTGGAGCAGCTTGTGTGATTATTACTGGCGAGACCTCGGCGGTGGCGGAGGGGGCGGAGCCATAAGGGAGCCTTCAAGGGGTTAAGTCCAGTAGGACTTAGCCATGATTATATACAGCTTTAACCCCCCTGGCATATAGGACTGAAATATTTGTGAGCGTGTGTCATTTGGGGGGCTTGTCCACCAATGTATAGCCCCGCCCCCCCATAGTTGACCACGTGGGATATACGTAGAGCGCAATCAGTAAGCAGGCACGACCTCTTCAACTATCTCATCTCCATCTCTTAAAATAATCCATATGGGCTTTCATGACACAAGTACACACACACTTTGGGTGTGTTTGTGTGTGTGTGGTGTATACGCGGTGGTGATGACTTTTAAAAAGGGCTTTCTTATCAGCTGTGATGTCTGCGTGCTGAAGATCACGCTCACCTTAGTTGCCTTCTTTCAGTGGTGCAGACTGAATGAATTAGGGTTGAAATGTAGCCATTTTGCAAAAACGAAATGTAACTCAAATGGGAGTCACGAACGAAGCCAAGATGTAAGAATAAAGTTGGCCATATCACTAAAAAAACAACAACAACAACAACAACATTTTCTGAACTGCTTATCCTGGGATTGAACTCACGACCGCAGAATTGTGAGGCCGATGTGCTAACCACTCGGATCAATAAAAAACACACCAGCATTGTTCAAAAAATATGACAAGGTCATACTGTATTTACAGTTTCAGTCTTTTGTGTAGATTCTGTCTATATGTGTATGTATATGTGTATGTGTAAGTATGTGTGTATGTGTAAGTATATGTGTAAGTATATGTGTATGTGTATATAAATTAAATAAAGTGTATGTGTATGTGTATATATATATTACTATTATTATTTATATTATATATACACATATACACTTATATTATATACACATATACACATATATTTATATTATACATACACATATACACATATATTTATATTATACATATATACACACATCAAAAATTTAAAGATTGCACTACTCCATTAAAACCTGTTCAGAAAACATATGTGCCTTAAAATATGCCTTTTTCCTAACATTTTAAATGTTTTATATGAAGAAAATTATCAGCAAATTAACTTGTAAAACAATTAAAAAAAATATCTGTAAAATTGAGATTATTTTTTAAAATAATGCCGTTTTGCCATATTGCCTACACCTATCTTGACTCTACTTATGTTGAGGACTAAGGATGCATGACAACTTTTAACTTATCAGGAAAGAACCATAACTCCATGTAATCTATTTACATAGACATCAAAAAATTGGTGCCTCATTACATTCGGGGTGATCAATGCATTAAAAAGTGTCATCGGAATGAGAATTATTATTATTATTATGAATCCTACCTGCCGCTTGTGTTACGAAGGATAACCAAAGCATCGGGGAAGCCGTCCAAGTTGTAGTCCCCAATGTGCAAGGACAGAGGCTGGCTGGGCTTCCCTGGCACGAAACTCCACACCGTCTCACTTTGGCGGAAGTCGGACAGCACTGACACCCACTTTAAAACAAAAATATACATATTTATATTTAATAAACATACTCCTTAATAACTGTACTTCTCTACAGGCACAAGAACACTCCATTTGGTTATAATCATAAAAGTAATCCTACTTTACGGTTTTTGTATAGCCTACAAAACCTGCGATATTTGAGGGATTACTGTAAAAAAATTATGTACTTCCCTCCTAATTTTCATATTTTTAAAGCCATAACACCGCACGAAAACACTCCATTTGGTTATGCTAATAAAAGTAATCCTACTTTACGGTTTTTGTCTAGCCTACAAAACCCGCTATATTTGAGGGATTACTGTAAAAAAATACAATGTACTTCCCGACTAATTTTCATATTTTTAAAGCCATAACACCAAAAAATCTGTGTCAAAGCTGTTTAGGTGTGTACATTCCCTTTTCCATGTGGGAGTACTTGTACAGAACTTGCTATTAAATCTTTATTTCAATAGCCAATGAGCTTTAGAACAATGACACAGTTGGGGGATGAAATATTCAATAGCTAGCCTTCCAGATTTGGCGCATATCTCGATATAGCCCAGATTTAACGAGACTTAAACAGACAATGAAAGATCAATTTAGAAACTGTACAATGTGTGTAGTGAGTAGTACAGCCAGATGCTGTAAGTATGAAGTATTCATGAATGTTAAACGGAGAGCAGGTGTGACGGGAAACCACCGCAGAGATGCTAAAGTGCAGCTAATGAAGCTAACTGGAAGCAGAATGTCGGAGGTTAGCAATTATTTTAGCAGCTGGAAAGAAGACGGGTAAATCACTCAGGTGTCATTGGCCAGTTAAATGAGTCGGAGTCATTAAATGAAGTATCGATATAATACGTTTTGAGGTTTTCCCTGCAGTGAGATTGGTAAACAACTTTCGGGAAAGTTCTATGACTTGGAGTTTGATTTATTTAATGAGGGTAGAAATTAAGGAAGATAGATTCATGTTCATGAAAAATATATATGGGAGATTGTAGCCAAGGGCTAATTTCTATGTTTAGTCCCTTGTGTAGGTTGAAGATAACTGATGGTGCATATGTGACACAGTTTTAGATAGTGTAGTGATGGCAATTTTGTTGGTATAACAGGCAGGCTTTAAGATGATTGGGCGAGAGGTTCAGAGGCGGGAGTTGACGTATGCTAATTGCTATTGAGTTCTAGGGATGGAGGTGGTTAGGCTAATTTAGTAGTCGTTTTGAAGGGAACTACACAGTCACCTCTAGAGCCAGCCATTGTTGATGTATTGGATTTTTTTGGGACAAAATCTTGTAGTGGAGGGGGAACGTTGTGTTGGAAGATTTTTTAAACTAAGCATATTTGATTTCAATTCATGAGTCCACTAATTTTGGTAGATATAACTGAAACATGCACTTTTTTGTGGGGAACTACACAGTCACCTATAGAGCCAGCTTTTGTTTGTGTTAGAATTATTTTGTACAAAATCTTGCAGTGGAGGAGGAGCTTTGTGTTGGAAGATTTCGTAAACAAAGCATATTTGATTTCAATTCATGAGTCGACTAATTGTGACAGACATAACTTAAAAAAGCTATTTTGTTGTGGGGGATGACACAGTCACTTCTAGAGCCAGCCATACTTGATGTATTGGATTTTTTGGGACAAAATCTTGCGGTGGAGGAGAAGCTTTGTGTTGGAAGATTTTGTAAACTAAGCATATTTGATTTCAATTCATGAGTCCACTAATTTTGGCAGATGTAACTGAAACAAGCACTTTTTTTTCATGGGGAACTACACAGTCACCTCTAGAGCCAGCCCTTGTTGATGTTTTGGGTTTTTTGGGGACAAAATCTTGCAGTGGAGGAGAAGCTTTGCAATGAAAGATTTTATAAACTGAGCATATTTGATTCCAATTCACGAGTCCACTGATTTTGGCAAATGTAACTGAAAAAAACTTTTTGGTGGGGAACTACACAGTCACCTCTAGAGCCAGCCATAGTTGATGTATTGGATTTTTTTTGGTATAAAATCTTGCAGTGGACGAGGAGCTTTGTGTCGGTAGATTTTGTAAACTAAGCCTATTTGATTTCTATTTACGAGTACATTAATTTTTTAGACGTAACTGAAACAATCACGTTTTTGTGGGGAATTACACAGTCACCTATAGAGCCAGCTCTTGTTTACGTGTTGGAATTTTTTTGTATAAAATCTTGCAGTTAAGGCGGAGCTTTGTAATGGAAGATTTTGTAAAATAAGCATATTTCATTTCAATTCAAGTTCACAAATTTTGCCAGATGTTACTGAAACAAGCACTTTTTTTTAAGGGAACTACACAGTCACTTCTAGAGCCAGCCATTGTTGATGTATTGGAATTTTTTTGGTATAAAATCTTGCTGTGGAGGAGGAGCTTTGTGTTGGAAGATTTTGTAAACATAACTGCATATTTAACAGTATTGTTCCAGTAAAGGTTGTGGGCAGAGTTAATGGTTAGACTATTATTATTCTATGATTATAGTAGTGTAAAGGGGAAAAGTTATGTATTGTTGTTTGGCATTTGTTTACGGTTTATTGACTAATTAAGGCTAGAGGCTATCATTCAAAATGGTAATTAATATTTAAATTGCTATGTTTGATCGAGTCTGCAAACCAGTTCTCAGATTTAGAGGACAACTAAAATTTGAAGGGTGACTGTAGTATATTAAAAGGTATTCAAATCAAAGCAGTCCTTAAAGCAAGTGCAATGATGAGAACATTTTTGTATATTTTTAAAGTATTTGTTAATAGCGTTCTTGGAGGGTTTTCACTTGTGGTTAAAAAAGTGAGGCAAGCTCACGTTTGAAGTCTTTTGCACACAAAGTTAAGCCAAGATAAATCCAGCTGGTGTTTCTCCGGGCGTGAGACTGAACTCGCAGCTTTATTATGACATTGCCTTGCTCATTAAATGATCGTCCACGGATGCCTTGCAAGGACGACGTTTCGTCTTTAAATGGGAAATGCTATGTGTGTAGCGACTGCCCTCTACTTTCAGGGTTATGCTATATTCATTACATTTAATTTTTAATTTCTTACCTAATGTTAGCCACGTTTTAGGAGTTAAAATTATGTATTTTATTTCACAAGCTTTGAATACATTTGTTCTCCTTTGAAAATCAATAAAAATGATTTATAAAGACTGCTTTAGGCTTATTTGGGGTTTATTTGTCCTTTGAAACTAACATTTTTCGTATTTTCTTGCATTTAAGTCGCATCTGTATATAAGCCGCACCCTTAAAATGGCCTATAAAAATTAATTTTATGATTTCTGTCATATAAGACGCCCCTAGATTCACAATTCATATTCATGGTTTTATTAGGGAGTACAAATGTGTTACTTTTGAAGGGAAAATCAACAATTTCTTTTCTATAAGCCGCCTCCACGTATAAGCCGCACCCTTAAAATTCCCTTTAAATAATGGAATTTGACCATTTCTCTCGTAGAAGCTGCATCTTGATTCATAATTTTCACCTCCATATTCATGGTTTTAATAAGGAGTACAAATATGTTACTTTGAAAGGAAAATCTTTTTATAAAGACTGCTAATTTGGGTTTTCTTTGTCGGAAACTAACATTTATCGCCTTTCCTCACATATAACCCGCCTCTGCATATAAGCCGCACCCTAAAATTGGCTTAAAATCATTGAATTTGACAATTTCTCGCCGCCCCCTGATTCACAATTTTCACCTCCTTATTCATGGTTTTAATAGGGAGTACAAATGTCTTACTTTGAAGGGAAAATCTTAAGAAAAATCATCATACATGCTATTTTTGAGATACTGTATGAATAAAAAGTCACCATCTACTGATTGAACATTATTTGGTTCAATATCATAAAGAAATTAAATTAAAAAAAGAAGTCATGTGAGCAGTACAACCAGGAAGTGTGTCCATAGCGCCCCTCGAGTGAGCAATGTCAAGCACAAGTACAGTAAGTGAGTGTTTTTCAAATTTCATGCAAGATATGGTATATAATTTTCTTGAATTTCACACATCAACATCAAAATAAATGTTCTTTATCGTTTTATCTGTTTATATTTTCTCTATTTTGAAATAAATGACCGAATATTATCTTGCGTTATGTTTTGTGTACCGTATTTTCACGACTATAAGGCGCACTTAAAAGTCTTCAATTTTCTCGAAAATAGACAGTGCGCCTTATAATCCAGTGCGCCTTATATATGGAAAAAACAGAAAACTAAAAACGAAAAACAACCACTGTCGGATATTAAAAAAAAAAAAACACAAACGCCTAAACTGAAACAAAACTGTTAAATAAGCAGATGCCAAATCTTCCATCATATAGCTCCTCCCCCACTGCAAATTTTATACAAAAAATTCCCCAAAAAAAACATTAATGGCTGGCTCTAGAGGTGACTGTAAAGTAGTGAGTGCTTCATACCTGGAGCTCAATAGCAATTACCGTATTTTCACGACTATAAGGTGCACTTAAGTCTTAAATTTTCTCCAAAATAGACAGTGCGCCTTATAATACAGTGCACCTTATAGTCGTGAAAATACAGTCAATCCCTAATTTATGCGCATATAAGCCGTACCTTCGATTCAGTCAATTCTTTAGACGACAAAAACGGCTTATATGCGAGAAAATACGTTACTCAGATTTTCCTCTTTGTCTGAAACTAACCTTGATTTAATTGTAGTAAACATTTTTGACGTAGGGAAGCCATGTAACAAAAAAAATGGAATTTGAGAAGGCTTCAAAATGATTTTCCCTGCACTGCAGCTCATAAAAGCCAAATTACGTCTCTGCAATGATAACACATTATCATACCGTATCATATTAGTTGGAAAAAAAATGGAAGTGAAATGGAAAATATTGCAGAGTAAAATGATCTCCGTACGCATTATCGCTCATCGGCACTTGGCGGCCATTAAATTAGTGTAATCTTTCTCTCTCTCTCCCGCCCAATGCCGTCATAAACGGAAAATGAATCAAAAGTGTAACTTGGATATTCCTTATGATACATATTGCAATCATATTGAATGCATATGGATTATGGGAAAGTCCTTTTAAAACATCCGTGTGGCATAAAAGCGAGTTGAGTGTTACTAAATGTAGAAGTCCAAGTGAGCTAGTGAACGGATTTACGCTGGCAAAGTAATCGGATACTTTTCATATAGTGGTTTTCAAACAAGGGCCTGCGAGCTGCAGTTTGCTCAATAATTTTCAATAAATTAGGTCGCCCGAATGGACCCATTTTTAGTTCGTATTATGTATATATTATATACAGATGTTTGTTTTAGCTTTTTTTAAATATATTTTTAGATTTTACACAATGATTTTTGAACTAAAAACACAGAAAATGAATTAAAAAATGACAATTATTGATTTAAAAGGGGTAAAATCAGGAAATTTAATATAAATCTATACTCTTCATTTTAATTTGATCCTAAAAAATAAAAGTCGACACTCATTATTTACTTTCTTGGGCCAAAAAAATGATGTGGCGGGCCAGATTTGGCCCCCGGGCCGCCACTTTGACACATGTGCAATAGATGGGGCTGTAATAGTAATAATAGCAGTCATTAGGAATGAATTAACATTTTTGTATTTTCTTTAAATTTTAAATATAGATCCAAAATGGCGGCGTGCACGGGTAGAATGGCTCTTTGGTCTCCAGTTTGGTGTTTTTTTTTCCACCAATTTTCTTATACTATATATATTTATATCCTATACATTTTTTTTCGTGCTAAAGGGAATTTCAGACAATATTGATCCATAAAAATCGTATTATTAGACACATTAGTGAGTCTTTTAGTTGCGCTTTATTGTGCGGAAAATACGGTCACGCTAATGCTCCTTGAATACATACCAAAGATCAGAAAGTGAAGTAAAGTGAGAGAAAAAAAGTCACATGACTCCATTCCTCTCCCACGAGAAGCCCAGATGAGGATTCACACGACGGAGGTGCGATAAGGAAAAAAAAAATGGCTGTCCTCAATTCCCTTATTAAAACGACTGTGCCATTTATTTGAAATGAGATGAATTGAGAAAATAAGGGGGACGCAAATCCCCCAAATGCCGTCAAAAAAGCGGTTGAAATGCAAATTTCAGGGTAACTTTTAAAGGAAGCCCAAGAGTCAATATTTGACTTTAACTTGGCGTATATTGATCTCTCATCTTTTCACCAGCATTTTCCTTTTTTTTGTGACCTTAATGTTTAAAATTTATTAATTTATTTATGTTTGTAACTGCTTTAACCATCATAGGAACAATTTTTTAAATATTTTGTTTTTTAAGTTTATTTTCTTTGGTACAAAAACGCTATTCAGAAAGTGATAATAATAATGATGATAATAATAACAAGTTAATAATTTACTTTTATAAATATATTGAAAAGGCCTTTTTGATATGATTGTCAAAAATGTTCTGCAAAAATTTGGGGAAAAAAAGAGAATTTACTTATAAAGTACACTTCTACTTACGAAATTAATTAAGATTTTTTTTCGTAATTTGAATTTTTTGTAAGTACTACTTTATATGTAAATTCTCTAATTTGTTCCAAAGTCCTCACAAAACTACCAACTAAACCCTTAAAAATAAGTCAAAAAGTCCAAATTTAGTATGAAAGATGTGAGGAAACACAAAATAGAGATTAAATTATAAGGAATTGATTTATTAATGTTTTAAAATAAATAAAGTATACGAAAATATGCCCTACACTGGTGAAATATCGCCCTCTGCGGCAGTTATGGAGGTAATACCCGTGTTTATCAGCCAGATGGCGGCAATACCCCGTTCTACCAGGGGCGAAAGTCGTACACTTTATAGCACATTTTTGACTTTAACGTGTGCCATGTGTGTGTGTGTGAAATTATGTGCATTTGTAGTTTTTAATATCGCTTAATAAAGATAATTCAAAATAAAATAACAGATAAGGAAATGCATTTAATTTTTGGTGGATTTTGTAACTCGTCACTCATTTGCATATTACATTTTTTTAATGAAATTTATTATTTGTTTTTTATTAATATGCTATCAATCATAATTCATCAGCATTGAGAATCTCGGTTGGGATAAGCTCCAGCACCCCCACGAGCTATGAGAGGATAGGCATTTCGGAAAACGAATGAATAATTTTTTCTTCTAGGTTTAGGAATCTTACCCTTTCTCGGCCACTATCTCCTAGATCTTAGGGGGTGCTTAAGTCAATTTTATAGATTTCTCATTTCTGGAGTCCATTTTTTTGGGGAAAATACAGGAAAACAAAAGTGATCTAACAGAATATATCGTCTTTTTCATCCATTTGTTTCATTATTGTCACAGCCAGCATTTTAGTTCGGGTCCATTACGTCATCGGTTTCAACTATGCAGAGGCAAACCCTAACAAAACTTATATTTTATTGCCCAATTTGACGATTTTTGGATCTCTGTGTGTCTTAACAATTTATTTCCGAATACTCATATAGCAGATTCTATTATTTAATGATACATTAGTGTGTAAAAACTTTTTACAGCGGGATTTTAAGTCCACAGTTGGATTCTTATGAGCTTTACTGCAAAAAATGAGTAGGGGTCACCCTGTTCTTTTATTATTCAAGTAGGGTGAATGAAGGGTCTGCAGGCTAGTAAAGACACATGATGGGGGGGTTAAGATTTCTGTTTTGGGACTTAACAAGCATGCAAATACAACCCGAGCCGGTTTGGACTCAGCGGGACATCCTTGCCAGCTCGAAGGCATCTCATCATGTTTTTATTTTATTTTAATTCAGCCCTTGTACATGCTCTCATCTTCTGAACCCTCCAATGACATGTTCGTCTTCAAGTGGTAATGAAAGCAACAGAAATAACAGAATGGCCTGATGGAGCCACTTCATGTGCTTTCACTTTCCTCTCGGTTGTTTACAGGACATTGTTTTTGAAGGGGATTTCAAAATGTGAGGTTTTTTAGGAATGGGTGTTAAAAGGAAGGGTTTTGTATTTGAAATAACATCAGATGAATTGAAGATTTGCATACTTGTCAACCTGGGCCAATTAGCTCCCCTTATTAATGATTGCAATTCCCCTTATGAAGTGAAAAAACAAAGTACAAATGCAACGCGGCACATATTTACTCGCATGGAGCGCACTTTAAAGTCGACAAAGTAGATGCGGTGAAGAATCAGTAATAAATACGTTAATAAATAAATATATACACAAATAAACAAGTATGTTGCTGATAGACTTAGACATAGACAGACATGGAGAAGACATAGACTAAGATTTAGACTAAGATTAAGACTAAGATTTAGACTAAGACATATACTAAGACATATACTAAGACATATACTAAGACATATACTAAGACATATACTAAGTCACCAGGGGTGTCCAAACTTTTTGCAAAGAGGGCCAGATTTGGTAAGGTGAAAATGTGTGCGGGCCGACTTTTAGCCTGACATTCTTTGAACCATTAACATTAAATGCAAATTAACTTTTTGGGATTTTTTTTAATTACAAATGGCATACTTTTACATTTTTTTTACATTTAGGTTTTTACCGAAATCACAAACCACAAAAAAATAAGAAAACTATCAAGGATATCTAAGTTCATGTGAAACATCACATATTATTCACTATTATATGCTCACTGTAGGAACAGTGCTGAAAACAAAACAATTATCACTGCATATTCAAACTGTGATTTTGACCATCACAAAAAAAAATAATGTACTGAGATTTAAGAATTTATTCAACTCAGAGGACTTAACAAATATCTTGCCTGCACTAATGTGAAGGGTGATACTGGGATCTTGACTGCAGTATGTAGTCCAGGTCTTCATCGCACGCTAACGAGAAAAAGTCAAACTCAGTTCCTTTTGCCTCTAACTGTCTCTTAATATCTAATGAAACGTCTTCAATTCTCCGTGCCACAGTATTACGAGCCAGGCAAATATTGGCAAACTCTTGCTTCTTCGCGGGACAAATTTTCTCAACCATTTTCATTACACAGTCTTTAATAAATTCACCGTCACTGAAAGGTTTGCAGTGCTTTGCAATTAGCGTTGCCACTTCGTAGCTTGCCTTTGTGGCATTTTCATTTGACTCACGGGCTCTTGTGAAAAAGCTTTGCTGTGCCGTTAAAACAGCTTCCAGTTGCTTCACTTTTTCACCGCGTTCGTTCCCAGTTAGCTTGTCGTAGCTAGCATGTTTCGTCTGGTAGTGCCTCTTAATTTTGAATTCCTTGAAAACAGCCACAGTCTCTTGGCAAATTAGGCAGACACAGTTGTTTCGTATTTCAGTGAAAAAATACTCAAATTTCCACTTCTCCTGGATGCGGCGGCCCTCCCGGTCAACTTTCCTTTTTTTGTTTACATGTTAGAAATGGGCTGGGCTGAAACAATGACGCAAGGGTCACGGCGGCCAGAGTGCGGCCACAGGGCTACTGCCATCTTCTGGTGAAGTGAAAAATAGCTTTTTGTACACATTTATTTTATACTGTGGTCAACAGTGCTGGCGGGCCGTGTATTATTGATTTCATGATAGAGGCCGTGGGCCGGTAAAAATTTGTGCACGGGCCTTATTTGGCCCGCGGGCCGGACTTTGGACATGCCTGTACTAAGACATATACTAAGACTTAGACCAAGACATAGACCAAGACATAGACCAAGACTAAGACCTAGACATAGACCTAGACATAGACCTAGACATAGATCTAGACATCGACCTAGACATAGACCTAGACATAGACCTAGACCTAGACATAGACCTAGACATAGACCTAGACTAAGACCAACACCAAGACCAACACCAAGACCAACACCAAGACCAACACCAAGACCAACACCAAGACCTAGACTAAGACCTAGACTAAGACCTAGACTAAGACCTAGACTAAGACCTAGACTAAGACCTAGACTAAGACCTAGACTAAGACCTAGACTAAGACCTAGACTAAGACCTAGACTAAGACCTAGACTAAGACCTAGACTAAGACCTAGACTAAGACCTAGACTAAGACCTAGAGTAAGACCTAGACTAAGACCTAGACTAAGACCTAGACTAAGACCTAGACTAAGACCTAGAGTAAGACCTAGACTAAGACCTAGACTAAGACCTAGACTAAGACCTAGACTAAGACCTATAAGACCTATACATAGACACAGACACAGACACATAAACACATAGACATATAGACATATAAACATAGACAAATATATAAATTGACCATTTTTCAGACATGAAAAACCAACTGAAACTATTACCATTTTTCATTTCAGGTTAAAGTCGTGTTATTGTTCCAAATAAGAATTTCAAACAAGTACTCTAATCCCCAGATTAATGCTCATAATTAGTCTTATAAACTCATATTTGTGTTCCCAGAGTACGGTTTAAGACCCAATTTAGGTTTTTTAATTAAAGGCCAAAAAGGTTGTGCAAAATCCATTCAACCAAAGTACCTAATTGTATTCTTTTTAAATAGCTTAGCATGTACATTTGCTGTTTTCGTCTAATACTGAAGCTAATGGCGTCCTTTGAACATCTCCATCACGTAACTACGAAATAATGCATTCTTCAGCCATCCGCAAACGATAACATCGCCCCCCCCCCACACTTAATCATCCTCGCTATAACCAAAGCTTTATTTCATGCTATCCTTGTCCTTCGCTACTTCTTTTAGCAGCAATTGTTTGTTCTCGTTGACAGCGATGCGAGAAAGATGAGGGAAATGTTTGTCTATGGGGAATGCTCAACTCTATGTACGCGTATATCTACGTTCTACGTATGTGTGTGTGTGTGTGGGCGGACATAAGCCGATAACATTTCTATTTTGGATGTGGAAGTGGGGAGGGAAGAGGGGGTGCCGGAGTGGGGGATAAGTGAGTGGAAGCTGGTTCTACGCTGGTAGAAGATGGAGTGAAAACGGAGCTCGGAGTCTCGCCAAATGTTGGGATGTAAAAATGTAAAAGGGGCCGTGTGTAGGCGGTGGTGCGTGCATGCCAGGGTGCAAATGCGTGAGCACCATGCGGAAGCAAATAACGCTTGAAAACATTCCCGTTGTCATGGGCCAATAAGATATTTTCAATTTGAAATGTTAATTTTGGATGAGTATAAATGACTGGATAGGATATGATAGGAGAAGATGATGTCTAGAGGTTGATAGGACTGTGTAATATTTGATGTATGTGAATGAAATGGTTTGATTGGGTATTAGGGAAGTATAATGAGATTTAAAGGTTTGTTTTGAAGTGTATATGTGATAAAAAGGCATAAAAATGATGGAAATCTAATTACCGTATTTTCGTGACTATAAGGCGCACTTAAAATGGCTTAAATGTTCTCCAAAATAGACAGTGCGCCTTATAACAATGAAAGAATACTGTTAAATATGCAGATGCCATCTTAGTTTACAAAATCTTCTTTATCATATAGCTCCTCCCCCACTGCAAGATTTTATACAAAAAAATCCAAAACATCAACGATGGCTGGCTCTAGAGGTGACTGTAAAGTAGTGAGTGCTTCATGCCTGGAAGTCAATAACAATTACCGTATTTTCACGACTATAAGGCGCACTTAAATTTTCTCCAAAATAGACAGTGCGCCTTATATATGGAAAAAAACAGAAACAAAAACGAAAAACCACTACTGTCGGATATTAAAAAAAAGACAAACGCCTGAATGGGGACAATACTGTTAAATATGCAGCTGCCATCTTAGTTTACAAAATATTCCATCATATAGCTCCTCCCCCACTGCAATATTTTATACAAAAAATCCAAAACATCAACAATGGCTGGCTCTAGAGGTGACTGTGTAGTGAGTGCTACCTTCATACCTGGAAGTCAATTACCGTATTTTCACGACTATAAGGTGCACTTAAGTCTTAAATTTTCTCCAAAATAGACAGTGCGCCTTATATTACAGTGCGCCTTATATATGGAAAAAATGTCATCCATTGAGGGTGCGCCTTATAGTCGTGAAAATACGGTAAAAACCTTTTTTGTCATCATATACAGCTGCATATAACGTAATTGGTGATTTAAATGTTCATAAATAATGATAAGACCGAGAAAACAAAACACTTAAGTGAAGAGCAAAGAGCTACTGCACCCGTACGGGCGCCATTTTGGATCATTTAGCAGTTGTTATGGTCTCATTATGGTCTCATTAGGACGAAAACGAGTTACAGTACTTTTTTAGGGTGGATTTACACTAGGAAAGTCTATGTTTGCTTTCATTGATTGAGAATAAAATACATATTTTTAACAGTTTGTAGCAGTTACGTTTTTTCATACTATGATTTTCGCAAAAATCCGGTTAAAATCCACATATTTGCCAACACTGGAATACTAACACTTTGTTTGAACATGAAAATCTGACTCATTTAGCAGTCTTTATGGTCTCATTATGATCAAAATCTTGGTTTTGTTCCCATAGGCTCCGCCCACGTAAACAACCTGTCACATTTGCTTGCTAAGTTTACCCTTTATGAAAACCTTCATTTTTACTTTGTCATTAACCGTGCATCCCTCCAAGTGACCTCATACCCGACACCCCGTCATGTTCTAAACTATTATTCATAAAGAACAGAGCCTTCAATGTACCCCTACAATATTGGCGCCTTGAAAAGTACTTTAAAAGAACTAAATGTTTAAGAAAAGTAGTACTTTTGGACAGAATTGGGTCAGAAATACTGTATATTATGTCATGGTTTGAGATATTTTACCTGGTTGATTTTATTTTATGCAGTTTGGCTAAGTTATGCGAGTTTAGTGCGGAGAAAGTCATAAAAAATACAAAAAATAAGAGCAAAGTGTGAGGGTTGTGTTTTTTGTTCCTGTTGAAATGACAGTCGTGATTCCTTAACATGATCTTCAACTTTATTTTGCTGTTTTTAAGCAAGTTAAGTGCTCTTCTGGGTTGTTTTCATTCTATTCTTTCACTTTTAGTTGTGTGAAAGTAGAGATTAAAAAGGTTTTTTCATTGGTTCTCGTCTGGGTTTCCAACAACGCTTATTTTTTGTGACAAATGACCAACAGTGTCTGCCATAAATCATTTTTTTTTACACGAAAATTCTACAATCTCAGGAAAGTTGTCCTGTGAAAGTTTCCTTGTAGTGATGTAATTGTGTAATTTTGTCGTATTTAATTGAAAAATATATATATTTTTGATATTCACATTTTTGATGAACTAATTTGCCTTTGACAATGTTTTAAATCAATGATTTTTTCTGACACTTTTTAACATATTCATTGATTTGATAATGTAAAGTAGTCAAATTATCTTTAATTCAAAGAATAGAGTGAAATTGACGTAAAAACGACAAAATCGGACTTTGGGACGAAAACTATAAAAATCTGTGATAGCTGTATTGCGGTAAAGTTAGTTAGTTAGAGTGTTTTTTTTTTGTGTGTGTGATTACCTCTTGAGAGCCTGACTTGGCCAGGTAAATGGCGCTGCGTTGGCAGGTGTTATCCAAGCACACGGGCAGAAGGTGGTCTTGGTATCCGTCACCATCTGGCAAAATCACAAAGAAAAAGTTATCTGTAAAACAACCCGTAAAATGACAAAGAGGGGACGAAGATATATACAAAAACAAGCTGACTATCAACCAGTCTAGGGTGTAGACAGCTGGGTTAGGCGCCAGCAACCCCTGCGACCGTTTCGAGGATGGAAGCGTGACCGGACGTTTGGTTGCCGGTCAAATGGGAGAGTTTACTGTTGAAACCAGCTGTCAAAATTATATTCATGAGAGACCGTTTAATATCTAAGTACTGTTTAATATCTAAATACTGTTTAATATCCAAGCACTGTTTAATATCCAAGTACTGTTTAATATCCAAGTAATGTTTAATATCGAAGTACTGTTTAATATTAAAGTACTGTTTAAGATAAAAGCACTGTTTAATATCTAAGTACTGTTTAATAGCTAAGTACTGTTTGATATCTAAGTACTGTTGAATATCTAAGTACTGTATAATATCTGAGTACTGTATAATATCTGAGTACTGTTTAATATCTGAGTACTGTTTAATATCTGAGTACTGTTTAATATCTAAGTACAGTTTAACATCCAAGTACTGTTTAATATCTAAGTACTGTTCAATATCTAAGTACAGTTTAATACCTATGTACTGTTTAATATCCAAGTACTGTTTAATATCCAAGTACTGTTTAATATCTAAGTACTGTTTAATATCTAAGTACTGTTTAATATCTAAGAACTGTTAAATATCTAAGTACTGTTTAATTTCTAAGTTCTGTTTAATATCTAAGTACTGTTTAATATCTAAGTTATGTTTAATATCTAAGTACTGTTTAAAATCTAAGTACTGTTTGATATCCAAGTACTGTTGAATATCTAAGTACTGTATATTATCTAAGTACAGTTTAATATTAAAGTACTGTTTAACAACTAAGTACTGTTTAATATCTAAGTACAGTTTAATATCCAAGTACTGTTTAATATCCAAGTACTGTACTGTTTAATATCTAAGAGAACAAGTTTAATATCTAAGAACTGTTTAATATCTAAGTACTGTTTAATATCTAAGTACTGTTTAATATCTAAGTACTGTTTAATATCTAAGTACTGTTTAATATCTAAGTACTGTTTAATATCTAAGTACTGTTTAATATCCAAGTACTGTTTAATATCCAAGTACTGTTTAATATCTTTTGCATCTTTTTAAAAATATATATATATTTCACAAAACAAATGACTACCAGTTGCTCCTCACTCAATTCCAACCTATCAAATTGGAGTAAAAATCAGAAACTGGCCATAATGGAACCCTAAGCAAAGAACACGGCAGTTAGACGGATATACACGGGCAAATAAAGACTGACACGCAGTTAGGAGAGGGCCACAAAGTTGCACCATGGGAGATAATTGAGTCCTTGAGAGATTGACACTAGCCATCGTGGCTCTAGTGTTTGCGCTCTACTACACACATCCCCACACTGATGCAGTCCCACCTGCCCTCTCCCCATCAATCCCTTCTTTCATCCATCTTTTATCAGTCAGTCAGTCTCCTTTTCGTTCCCACTCTGCTTCTTCTTCTTCTTCTTCTTCTTTCCTATCCGTCATTCTCGCCTCCCCCTCGTCGAGGAGCCTCCTCCAGTGCGTGTTTCCATCCATCTTTGCCACTCTTTATTCGCCGCCTGCCTCTTCTGTCTGACTAGTATCGTATTTACTCGCATATAAGCCGCACTTGTCGGGCAAATAAACATGACTGAATCGAGGGTACGGCTTATATGCGCATAAAAAGACAATATGCACGAAAAGGCAAGGTGACAAAGACTGATGTGTAAGAAAATGTGGTTGATATGGTCATTTATTACATAAATAGGGAAAAGTTCATTTAAAAATATATATATTTTGACGTATATGAAGGAAATTTAAGACAAAAAAACGTATTATTACAGTCATTATGTATTTGTGTGGGTTTTTAAAAAAAATATTTGACAGGAGTGGTGCTTTTTTTGGTTAATTCTGTCAATTTCCTATATGAACTCCAAATTTTTTAATTCTACTGTCAAAATGGCCTCTTCAATGGCATTCAATGAGTTAATAAAGAACCATAAATAGCCACAATACCAATCGGAAATCATTTGGAAATAGAGCAGGAACCAATAAACGAATACTCAAAAAAGTCCATCAAAATCAATGGGAAATTATCCAAAATTTACCAAAACTGGGGAATTGCCCATGGATACCATTGACTGCATTGTTTAGAGCACAGGTGTCAAAGTGGCGGCCTGGGTGCCAAATCTGGCCCGCCACATCATTTTGTGTGGACCGGGAAAGTAAATGATGAGTGCTGATTTTCTGTCTTAGGATCAAATTAAAATAAACTGTATAGATGTATATTAAATTTCCTTATTTCCCCCTTTTAAATCAATAATTATCATTTTTAATCATTTTTTTCTGTGTTTTTAGTTCAAAAATAATTTTGTAAAATCTAAAAATATATATTTAAAAAAATCTAAAATAAAAATTATTTTAGATCTATAAAAAACAAATATTCTGTGCTTTTAATCCATTTATTAAAAAAAATCTAAATACTACTGTAATTTTTTATCATTTTTTTCTGTTTTTAGTTCAAAAATCATTTTGTAAAATCTAAAAATGTATTTAAAAAAAATCTAAAATATTCATTGTTTTTGATCTATTAAAAATGAATATTCAGGACTTTCAATCCATTTGTAAAAAAATATAAATATTACTCTATTTTTTAATCAACTTTTTTCTGTTTTTAGTTCAAAAATCATTTTATAAAATCTAAAAATATATTGAAAAAAAATCTAAAACAAACATTCTTTAAGACCAATAAAAAAACGGAATATTCAGGGCTTTTAATCCAGTTCTTTTAATCCATTTATAAAAAAAAAAAATCTAAATATTATATCTAAAATGGTCCGGCCCACATGAAATCAAGTTGACGTTAAAGCGGCCTACGAACCAACCCGAGTCTGACACCCTTGAGTCAATACCAATAGGAAGAAAACACATATACTACCTGCATTTTCTCAAAAATGCGTATATATTCTAACTTCATATCTCATTATCCAACCCTCACCCTGTCAATCTGCCAGGCCTCCCTGCTAACTATCTTCTCATTAAGTGCTTCTACTTCCATCCTGCCCACCTCTGACTCCCCCCATAGGGGCCAGTGAACAACAAACCCAGTAGTACTGGGACCAGTGCATCACCACCTATTGATAAATTATGTAGTTGGGCCACTGTCACTTTAAAAAATGCAATTACCTCAGCGGCGACGAGGCAAGATGGGTCTGTTTTTTTGTCCTCGCTCGTCAATTAGAGTTTTGGTATGATTGGCGCGGTGCTTTTATACACGCCGGGGGTCGTTTTCTTGCAATTTTTTAAGAAGGAAAGTGAGTCATCGTCTTGGCTGTAGAGATCTCATTGGGAGGCTTGGATCTGTTTTTTAAAGGGTTTTTTTGGTAGTATTTTAGGACCACTATTTATGGAATGGATTAATTTTGTAGATAGAGAGGGAAAGTACTTTTTTTGACACAATTTTTGTTTTTGAACAAATAGGGAGTATATTTAAGCAATTATACACATACAGATATCCTTTGGCATATAGGTCGCAACCCCAGTGGCTCATCCATTATTTATCAATAAAAGAAGCTAAACTTTGTCAAATCCATTTTTAATGAAAACGCTAAGCTGCCTTGACATTTACAGATAATGTGAATTAGAAGTTTTACTTTGTATCCACACGATTAAATAATAAACTGAAGTTCAAAACCTGTGTTTTAGTTTAAACTGTAGTTGTTTGTTTTGAAAGAAAATTGTTAAACAGTTCCTACACTGTGTCTTTTCTATTGTATTTTGGTATTTAGTTTTTTTAGCTAGTTCTACAATGTCTTCTGTGTCTGTTTTGCTACTGTAACCAAGATATTTCCTGAATACGGGATGAAAGAAAATTCTAATCTAATATACTAAACAACCATTTCTGACTCATTTAACAATCTTTAAGGTTAAGGTCACGTTAAAAAGTTATCGTATTTTCACGACTATATGGCGCACTTAAAAGTCTTTAGTATTCTCCAAAAAATAGACAGTGCGCCTCATAATCCAGTGCGCCTTATATATGGAAAAAACAGAAAACCAAAAAAGGAAAAACACCATTGTCGGATATTAAAAAAAACACAAACAATACTGATAAATATGCAGATGCCATCTTAGTTTACAAAATCTTCCATCATATAGCTCCTCCCCCACTGCAAGATTTTAGACAAAAACATCCAAAACATCAACAATGGCTGGCTCCAGAAGTGACTGTAAAGTAGTGAGTGCTCCATACCAGGAAGTCAATAGCAATTACCACATTTTCACCACTATAAGGCGCACTTAAAAGTCTTCCATTTTCTCCAAAATAGACAGTGCGCCTTATAATACAGTGCGCCTTATATATGGACAAAAATTCATTCATTGAGGGTGCACCTTATAATGTGGTGCACCTTATAGTCGTGAAAATACGGTATTCTGTATATTTAACCTCAGTCTGCAGAAGCTCCCAACCTTCTGGACATGATGTGTGTTGCTCCATATTTTTTACCTAGTTCTACAATGTCTTATGTGTCTATTTTGCTACTGCAACCAATACATTTATATCTGACTTTTTTTTTTTAATAGTTATTCCGCATGTTTAATCTCAGTCTGCAGAATCTCCCCACCTTCTGGACTTTATGTGTATGACTCCAGTTTTTTTACCTAGTTCTACAATGTCTTCTGTGTCTTTTATGCTACTGCAACCAAGAAATTTCCCGAATACAAGATGAAATAAAGTTCCTACCTAAGTCATTTACATGCAAATAATAACAATCGAAAGGAAATAATAGTATCCATAGCAGTTTTCCTAATTCCTAGCAACATCCCACCTTGGCGTTCACATAAGACAAAGCATCCAAGAGACGACCTGATGTTAGCTAACCCTGTCAAGAAAACCCCTGAAGCCTTTTTTTCAGCAGTAACAGAGATTAAAGTGAGCCGGTGGAGATTTGTGGTGAAAAAAATGTAAAGCAGAAGCGAACAATAACTCGCCCTGGCCAAGATTGTTTAAAGGGGGGGTGGATTAAGACGTTCACAACGATTTGTGTGTGTGTGTGTGTGACAAATCGTGTTGTGTAGATTAGTCCTGTCTGGCCATAGTGGCGAGGAAGACAAGGTTTTTGGGGATGAGCCTGCTTCAGATTCAGAGGAGGCTTAAGCGACTAAGACAGCCTCTAGTACACCAACGAGGACCTATGGTAGAGTTTAATCCAGTCCTGCATAAGACATACTTTTTCATGGTTTTTATTTCAACCATTTAAAGGGGCTGTCGATTGTCATTAATTGACAGAGTGGGCCAGATCCAGAGGAATAGGGAAAAAACAGGCTGTTTTTCCCAAGAACCCACCATTATTTAGTCCAATCGACTCTTAGAGTTGGCTTGGTCAGGAGTATAATACAATTTACTGTACAGTGTTCCCTCGCTTATCGCGGTTAATGGGGACCGGGACCACCCGCGATAAGTGCATTTCCGCGAAGTAGGGATTCCCCTTCAAAAATGCTTAATTTGAATTTAATTCCAATTTTATTTTATTTATTTATTTATTTTTACCCCCTGTATACAGTACACCATATAGAATACAGGTAGAGAGAGTGAAATTCATGTTATAACAAAAAACAACTGTAAAATATGTTGTTTCGATGTAATATTTCTATTTTTCCCCCCCAAAAATCCGCAAAGCTCTGAGTCCGCGATAGCTGAACCGCGAAATAGCGGGGGAACACTATATTTTAAAGCTGTATATATAAGCCGTACCCTTAAAATGTCCTTAAAATGGTTGAATTTGACAATTTCTCTCGTATAAGCCGCCCCCTGATACACAATTTTTACCTCTATATTCATGATGTTAATACAAATGTGTTACTTGGAAGGGAAAATCTTAAGAAAAATCATCGCTAATGCTATTTCTGAGATTCTGTGTGAATCAAGAGTATCATTTTCAGGATTTACGAATTCAAAAAGGAAGTCATGTGAGCAGTACAACCAGGAAGAGTGTCTGTATTGGTCTAGTTTGTCATCCCTTGATAAGATGGCAGTGCCTTGAGTTAGCAATGGCAGGAACAAATTGGTTTTTCACGTTTTATGCAACATGTTTTTTCTTGAATTTCATATTTCATAAACATACATATTTGTCACATTGATTAATCATATCCAAATTAACCTTGTAAAGTTTCTCTTGTGAATAAAAAGTATATACATATACAAGACTTTTCAATTGGCCTTCCATTAATACACTGAGCAACTCCAATTATCAAGACCAAAGATAATTAGTATATTAATAAGCAATGGCGTTCCTAAAAAAACATATTTTAATTCATTGAAGTCATTTTAATCGCAATAAGCACAAAAAATTAAAAAAAAGATGATCATGCATTCCACACAATGGGTTGTACTCACCAAAATCAGCAAAGGATGATTGGCCGACGATGGAATGGGGCGGAGTTTCGGGTAAAACCGTTGCTCGGCTGAAATTTCCGCCCTGACAACACATAATAGACATAATTGATTCTAATATTCTCAATACTGGAGATACTACAGTCCATTTCCTTCCACACTCACACATTTAATCAAATTTAATCAAGTATTCTAAAGTGTCAAATGTGTAAAAATAACACAGACGGGCAAACAAATAAGCATTACACAGACAAGGGTGTTAACTGATTGAAGATTAGATCTTAGCAAGTATGATTGATTGGAACAGGGTGCTGATTACGAAATGTCGATATTAAAACAATGTGTGTGTGGTTTTAATTAATAAAGATAAAAGAAAATGCACTTAGGGGTCTCAATGTAAGAAAGCATCCCACTTTGGCGGGGTATCTTTGCTGGAGATATCAAATATGCCAATTAATAACCCGAGAAATAACATTAGAATAGTGGGAAAATGATTTTTAACATTTTTTTATATAAAATTTTGTTTTGTGATACACAATTTCGGCTCAGATTTGGGACAAGCGGGAATCGAACCCGGACCATATTAACATTGATCACAATAACTACATTTAATTGCTATTGACATTATAGACCAAGGGTGGGCAAACTTTTCGACCCGGGGGCCATATTGACTTTAAAAATTTTGACAGATGGGCGGGGTCAGCACAAGATATGATACACATAAAAAAGTGCATCCGTTAACAGTACATTTGAAACATAAACAGAAGAAAAGGACTAAAGTTTTAACATACTCATCACTCATCATTAAAGTAAAAAATATAAAGTACAAGGTAAAGTAAATAATAATGTATTATGAAATTTTAAAATGTAATTTAAAAAAGATGGAAGGGCTGTAAAAGATGAAAAACAAATAAGAGTGGACACAGCTACTGCCAATGGCTTCCGTGTGACGGCGCCATCTTGGGATAAAAAAAAAAAATTGGACAATGTTGGCGGGCCGGATTAAAACGCCTAGCGGTCCTTATGTGGCCCGCGTGCCGTAGTTTGCCCATGTTTTAGACTCATTAGACAAGATGGAGATGCCAAAATATCTACCAAAATCCATCCAAAAATCCTATCAAGTAGCCTAAAAATCTTTAAAAACCGTTGTTTCGATCACACACAAAAAAAAACACTTAAAATAATCCAAACCGTTCCGCATTTATCAGCTTTGTCTTTCAACTGAAGGACAAACATTCCATCAAAGAAGACACCTTCCATATTCTAACTCTGCGAGTCTAAAGCCTTTATGGGCATAAAAGAGGGTTGCTATTCAGATGGTTGAAAATTCCAAACCCCCATTATTTTCAATTTTTATTCCCCCTCCTATCCCTCTCCCCTGTTAAATATAAATTCCACTGGCAAACCCCATGCCGTTTCTTCTTGCCGGGCCTCCTTCCATTCCCTCTTTTTGCGATAAGATACACTGATGTTCGCCTTGTGCCTCAACCTGCTGAATTTCAAGCAGGGCCCTATCCGCAAAACACTCTTACACACACACCGTGAAACACACTCGGAGAGAAACACACACCCCAAAACACAAGCCACGCAGTCTCCCCTGGCTCTGCACGGATGGAATATTAACTAGTCTTGCAGTAGAAACCGACAATCCCACAGCCCAGTGAAGCTTCACAGATCACAAATGAATGGAGGTTTGGGTACTTCATGACTCATCATTGTCTCTGATCAGTGGGTTAATGCCACTAGGTCGTGGGTGGGTGGATTATGTTACAACACCACGGTGATGTCATTTGTCTTTTTAAAGAATATTAAAACGCACTCGAATACATAAACATACACATTTTGGCTTCCGACACTTTAAGCCAGGGGTAGGGAACTTATGGCTTGGGAGCCACATGTGGGTCTTATGGTGGGTGGATATGGCTCTGAGGGAAAATATGGAAACCGAGTGGTGAGAGAGCTGAGTGTCGAATGCACCAATAGGAACGTAACGCTGGGACTGTGGCATTGATTTTTATCATTAGTCTTCTTATTGATACTCACTGAGAGTCACTGAGACCCACTGAGAGTCACTAAGAGTCACTGAGAGTCACTGAGAGTCACTGAGAGTCACTGAGAGTCACTGAGAGTCACTGAGACCCACTGAGACCCACTGAGACCCACTGAGACCCACTGAGACCCACTGAGACCCACTGAGACCCACTGAAACCCACTGAGACCCACTGAGACCCACTGAGACCCACTGAGACCCAGAGACCCACTGAGACCCCCTGAGACCCGCTGAGACCCGCTGAGACCCGCTGAGACTCGCTGAGACTCGCTGAGACTCGCTGAGACTCGCTGAGACCCGCTGAGACTCGCTGAGACTCGCTGAGACTCGCTGAGACTCGCTGAGACTCGCTGAGACTCGCTGAGACTCGCTGAGACTCGCTGAGACTCGCTGAGACTCGCTGAGACTCACTGAGACTCACTGAGACTCACTGAGACTCACTGATACTCACTGATACTCACTGATACTCACTGATACTCACTGATACTCACTGATACTCACTGATACTCACTGATACTCATTGATACTCATTGATACTCATTGATACTCATTACATCTGTTTATCTTTTCTCTATTGTTAAATAAATGACCGTATCGGCCACATTTTTTTTACATTATGACGTTTTGTCTTTGTCACCTTGCAGTTTCGTGCATGTCATCTTTTTGTGCGCATATAAGCCTTACCCTGGATTCAGTCATCATTTTTTGAGCAACAAATACGGCTCATATGCGAGTAAATACGGTGCTTATCTATTTCTAATTTACCGATCATGTATTTGTCTGTTTGAGCTTTAAATCCCATTATCCCATTCGGGATGTGAATCAGTGCTAAAAGTTAACAGTTGCTAACGGCTAGCTGTTAAAAGTAAAGTACAGATAGCGATATGCTAAAATAAGCTGTATTTACTCCGAGGGAAATAAACTTTAATCATGTACATTTTGAGTAGGAGGGTGTTGAGATTGAGTTTTTATTCCTCCTTCTTATAAAGATACTTGCTCCCTTTCACTTGCCTTCTTGAATATATTAATTTAAATGGAGAAAACTCATTTTTGGACCATGTTTGAAAAATGAGAGCATCTGCATATATTTTGCTGACATAAGAAATTTAAGGAGGAATTTTGTAATGGTTTTGACTTGTTTCGGAATTGGCAGCGTACATGAAAATGTTATCAAATTCTAGCAAAAATTAGATGGAAATTGTCTTTTTAATTTGCATAGTTAAACAAAAGTGATTATTATATTATATAGTTTATAATTGAAATTTAAATTATATGTATTCTGATCTGTAAAAAAAAACTACTACTGCAGAAACCAGTTTGTAAGCACTAAGTACTATAGTACTACCATATTTTGTGTAAGATATGCCCCAAAAACTTTAACTTTAAGCGTATTTTTTCAGGCTTGCTTTATTTATATGAAGAAAATTACCTTGCTTATCCATGTCTCGAACTTTGGTCCTTCAGTTGTCAAGAACAAATCTGAAAGGGGGAAAGGTAATAGATTAAAAGAAGTCAGGCAACTTATATTAAATATGCACGCAATCATAATGGTAGGTTTTGGTAAAAAAGAAATTATGTGTCAGGAAATAAGTCGATATATGCTGATACTATAAAACAGAACGTTGGATTTCCTTCCCTTTTGTGCAATCTTTTGAATCGTTTCAATTTGGGATCTTGTTTTTGTATATTGGAAAGGCTATTCAAGGATATTGCATATCCAAGTTTCATAACCTGAACATTTTGTATGTAGAAGCATTTGTAAGTAGAGGTATTCGTAAGTAGATGCATTTGTAAGTAGAGGCATTTGTTTGTAGAGGCATTTGTATGTAGAGGCATTTGTATGTAGAGGCATTTGTTAAGAGAGACGTTTGTAAGTAGAGACGTTTGTAAGTAGAGGCATTTGTAAGTAAAGTCGTTCATATGTAGAGGCATTTGTGTGTAGAGGCATTTGTGTGTAGAGGCATTTGTAAGTAGAGGCATTTGTATGAGGAGACATTTGTATCTAGATGCATTTGTATGTAGAGGCATTCGTAAGTAGAGACGTTTGTAAGTGGAGACGTTTTTAAGTAGAGGCATTTGTATGAGGAGACATTTGTAAGTAGAGGCATTTGTATGAGACATTAGTATCTAGAGGCATTTGTATGTACAGGCATTTGTATGTAGAGGTATTTGTAAGTAGAGGCATTTGTATGAGGAGACATTTGTAAGTAGAGGAATTTGTATGAAGAGACGGTATCTAGAAGCATTTGTATGTACAGGCATTTGTATGTAGAGGTATTTGTAAGTAGAGGCATTTGTAAGTAGAGGCATTTGTAAGTAGAGGCATTTGTAAAGAGACATATGTAAGTAGAGACGTTTGTAAGTAGAGGCGTTTGTATGTAGAGGCATTTGTAAGTAAAGTCGTTCGTATGTAGAGTCCTTTGTATGTAGAGGCATTCATATCTAGAGGCATAGGTATATAGTTATCTAAGTAACGGTTTTGTTAATTCTGTTTTACTCTTTTAGAGCTAGAATTTACAACCATTCAATTATTTTCCTTTCTTGCTAAAGAATAACTTTAGTCAGCCATCATAAAATAATATTGTCACAGCACCGATTTATAAAACAACGATTTACAAAAGGTGTAATAAAAAATACTAAATTCAAGGGCAGTTTTTGAGAGCTATTTCATTTTCCAGTACAAAGTATGACATCCTGACAGGTCGAGGGAGAAAGATGAATTTCAATTGTAAGAGTACAAAGAACTGAAAAGAAGAAGATTTGAGTACGCCGGGGTGGGGGGGGGGGGTGGGGGGGGGGGGGTATTGACGCACCACCGGGTGGTGTGTTGATGAGTTTTGCCTTTAATCAGCCAATCAGGCCTCTTAGACAGGAGGCAGCCGTGATTGGCTGATTAGCTTGGGTGAAGAGAGCTGATCATTTGGTAAACACTCCACATTCACCCCGTGAGGCATCATCTCGGCAAGTTTTATCTCCCAAAAAATACCCACCTGCACTCCATGACTTCTTGTACTGAACTGTCAATCATTTCGACGGCTTCAGCCTCGAACTCACCAATTGGATGTAATAGAGAAGCCTGGAAATTATATATGTTGCAATATCTACTATAACGTGTGTCAAAGTGGCGGCCCGGGGGCCAAATCTGGTTCGCAGCATCATTTTGGGCGGTCCGGGAAAGTGCCGACTTTCTGTTTTAGGATTGAATTAAAATGAAGTTTATAGATGTATATTAAATTTCCTGATTTTCCCCCTTTTTAAATCAATAATTGTCATTTTTAATCAATTTTTACTGGTTTTAGTTCAAAATTCATTATGTAAAATCTAGGAATATCTACAAAAGATCTATAAAAAACTGAATATTCAGGGCTTTTTTAATCCATTTATAAAAAATCTAAATATTACTGTAATTTTTTTAAATCATATTTTTCTGTTTTTAGTTCAAAAATCATTTTGTAAAATCTAAAAGCTAAAATAAACATTGTTTTAGATATATATAAAAAAAACTGAATACTCCACCCTTTTAATCAATTAATTAAAAAAAATATTACTGTAATTTTTTATCAATTTTTTCTGTTTCTAGTTCAAAAATCATTTTGTTAAATCTAAAAAATATCAAAAAAGCTAAAATATAAACATTGTTTTAGACCAATAACTGAATATTCAGGGATTTTAATCCATTTTTAAAAACAAAAATCGAAATATTACTGTAATTTTTTAAATGAATTGTTCCTGTTTTTAGTATAAAAATCATTTTGTAAAATCTAAAAACATATTTAAAAAAAAAGCTCAAATAGACATTGTTTTAGATCGATACAAAACTGAATATTCAGGGATTTGAATCTAGTTCTTTTAATCAATTTGTTTAAAAAAAATCTAAATATTCTATCTAAAATGGTCCAGCCCAAATGAAATCAAGTTGACGTTAACGCGGCCCGCGAACCAACCCTTGGACACCCTTGTACTATAAGGATGCGGCAGTCTGCAATTCTGTAGCTTAACTTTTGCTTTGGAATCTTTCCGACTCATTTTGTTGAAACGGACTGCGTGGAGGCATTCATTTTAGATGTTCGGGGTTCGCGTTTGAATGAAATCTTTAACTTGCTGGCGGTCAGGTCTCTTTTGGTTTGACAGCTCGTTACTCTTCCCGCCATCTTTTGTGCTCCCTCCTGCACTAATGTAGCGGTTCCTATTCCCGTTTTGAGCCTCGGCGCCATCGCGACGGCATTAAAATGCCTTTTTTTTTTGCTGAGTGAGAGACGCTTGCGGTGGTGGTCTCGACCTGCATTCGGTGCACGCTTTCTCTTGTGAAAACTCACTTGCTAGTTTAGGTTTGTGACATGATTTGCAGAGCAGCCCCTTTTTCCACTTAAAAAAAGAAGCAAGAGTGTTCCCAGTTTGACTTTTTGTTACTCTGTTCGCTCAACTTGACAGCCGACTCAAATACAAAAATGGGATTTTTTGGGGGTGTTCTGGCTCGGTGAATTTTTTCTGTTAGTGTCCGTTTGTTAGTATTTGGGCAGAATTTATTATTACTATGTACCTTGTTTATCTCAGCTTTACAGTTATACCTTGACATACGAGTGCCCCGACATACAAGCAACTTGAGATAAGAGTAAAAATTTTAGCAAATATTTATCTTGAGATAAGAGTAACATTTTGGGCAAATGTTTATCTTGAGATACGAGTCAAATTTTGATGCATATATTTATCTTGAGATACGAGTAAAATTTTGATGCAGATATTTATCTTGAGATACGAGTCAAATTTTGATGCAGATATTTATCTTGAGATAAGAGTAAAAAAAATAGCAGATATTTATCTTGAGATACGAGTCAAATTTTTAGCGAATATTTATCTTGAGATACAAGTAAAAAAATTTAGCAGATACTTATCTTGAGATACGAGTTAATTTTTTTTAGCAAACATTCATCTGAGATACGAGTACAATTTGTAGCAAATATTTATCTTGAGATACGAGTAACTTTTTTGCAAATATTTATCTTGAGATACATTTAATTTTTTTAAAAGATATATTTATCTTGAGATACGAGTAAATTTTTTAGCAAATATATATATCTTGAGATACGAGTAAATTTTTTTTGCAGATATTTATCTTGTTTTATCTTTGGCAGTTTTAAGGGTGTGGCTTATACGTAAGAAATTAAAAAATTCAACCATTTTAAGTAAATTTTAAGGGTGCGGCTTATACTCGGATGCGGCTAATATGCGAGAAAATCCAATAATTAAAAAGTACACCCAACCCCTTCCAGGTATTTATAGTTTTTCCCACTTGTGTTACTTTAAAATGGCCTTGACAAGCACTTAGAAGTAAAACTCATCCTTGTAGTGCCTTTTACAATATTTTCCAATGTTGTTACACAGACAATGTCACAGCAATTTTGAGTTGACAAGTGAACCACAGACAAAATTGGATGCTGCAGTTGATCTTAGCATGAGCATTAGCGACCTCAGCCCGTGAGTGAGCGAGCCCATATGTCTCTCCCACTCAGGCAAAGTAGCATTCGCAAAACAGAGTTTGAAAAAAAAATGTGTTTGGTAGGCGGCACTTGTGTAACGGCAGGGATTCTGAGTGCTTCGTGTTATGAAATGTGTGGCGAGGTAATTAAAGGTACACTCGGCACGAATGTTGCAACAAAAAGAGTCACGCAACAACAACAAAAATATTCGATGCACCAAGGCTGTTTGGCTTTAACATAATAGCAGAAAATAGCAAATGTGTTAATTACAAAAAGGTCGTTTTGCTTGATTATGTCAGCTTTCCATGTCTTTTGTCTCATGAAAGTTGTAAGGAGAAATGATCCCGCCCACACAAGCGAGTACATGCATAAACAAAGTGTAAATGCCCGCCTGTCAGTTGTGGTTGTTCAGTCTGTCAGGTTAAATGAGGCTATTTTTGTGTGGTCAAAGTGTTCCTGATGTCTTTAAATATTGTACTATGCTACCTGCTATTGGTGTAACCGTATTTTCTCGACTATAAGGCGCACCGCATTATAAGGCGCACCCTAAATGAATGACATTTTTTCCATATATAAGGCACACTGTATTGTAAGGCGCACTGTCTGTCTATTTTGGAGAAAATGTAAGACTTTTAAGTGTGCCTTATAGTGGTGAAAATACGGTCATTGCTATTGACTTCCAGGTATGAAGCGCTCACTACTTTACAGTCACCTTTACAGCCAGCCATTGTTGATGTTTTGGATTTTATTGGTATAAAATCTTGCAGTGGGGGAGGAGCTATATGATGGAAGATGTTGTAAACTAAGATGGCATCTGCATATTTAACAGTATCGTTTCACTTCAGGCGTGTTTTGTGTTTTTTTAATATCTGACAGTGGTGGTTTTTCGTTTTTGGTTTTCAGTTTTTTTCCGTATATAAGGTGCACTGGATTATAAGTCGCACTGTCTATTTTGGAGAAAATTTAAGACTTTTAAGTGCGCTTTATAGTCGTGAAAATACGGTAAGTCAATTGGGGATAAAAAAAAAATAGTGCTTATAAATATGACACAAATATGACATGAGAGCTGTAAAGGTGGCACATGGTAAGCTATTTGATGTTGATAGAGGGATTGACTTCTCGGGGAGCAGACGAGTGACAGCCAATCATGGCAGACGAACACTCCAAGTTATTCATAGCCTCTCCATCAAATTTGTGAAGGGGATTGGAAGCCATTTAAAGGGCCTCGGCTGGCTGTTTGACTTCGGCAAGCAGCATTAAATCTCGCTATATTCCGTTTTGATCGGGTGCACTGAGGAGGATAAAGACCAGTTTGTTATTTACTTTTCTTTTTAACAGACAGTTCCGGTGCGTATGTGTGTACTGAAATGAAGTTAGATCTGTGGTGGGCGAACTTTTAGGCCCCGGGGGCCATATTGACTTCAAAAATTTGACAGATGGGCCGGGTCAGCACAAGATATGATAACATAAAAAAGTGCATCCGTTAACAGTACATATGAAACATATAGAGAAAAAAGGACTTAAATATTAACATACTCATCACTCATCGTTAAAGCAAAAAGTATAAAGTACAAAATCAAGTAAAAAGATTTTATACAAAAAAAATCCAAAACATCAACAATGGCTGGCTCTCGAGGTGACTGTGTAGTGAGTGAGTGCTTCATACCTGGAAGTCAATGGCAATTACCGTATTTTCACCACTATAAGGCGCACTTAAAAGACTGGAATTTTCTCCAAAATAGACAGTGAGCCTTATAATACAGTGCGCCTTATATATGGAAAATGTCATTCATTGAGGGTGCGCTTTATAATGCGGTGCGCCATATAGTCGTGAAAATACGGTACTCAAGATAAACGGCCTTGTAATATTCCTGATGCAGAATAGAAGGTACTTTTGACAATGATTTCTTTCTAAGCAATGTTCTCTATAAGTAATTGGCAAGTAGAGGAGAGACTGTCTGGTATAGACTTTAGTCTTGGAGTGAGACTCTATGGGTGTTTGGGAGAATCAATGTGGATCGTCAATGACTCTTTCTCCTCTGTTTTTTTGCTGCAGTACTTCCATTTATTTATTTATTTTATGGATTGCACCACCACAACTTTGGGTTAGGTGTTTTTAAAATTGTGAGCAAAGTATACAGGCATTACATATGTCGATATATTGCATTTATAGGGGGTATCTCTACTTATGAATGCCTCTAAATACAACATTTTCAGGTTACTAAATACTATATACCGTATTTTCCCGACTATAAGGCGCACTTAAAAGGCTTAAATTTAAAAAAACCTCGAGAGCCAGCCATTGTTGATGTTTTGGATATTTTTGTATAAAATCTTGCAGTGGGGGAGGAGCTATATGATGGAAGATGTTGTAAACTAAGATGGCATCTGCATATGTAACAGTATTGTTTCACTTCAGGCGTTTGTGTTTTTTCAATATCCGACAGTGGTGGTTTTTCGTTTATGGTTTTCTGTTTTTTTCCATATATAAGGCGCACTGGATTATAAGGCGCACTGTCTATTTTGGAGAAAATTTAAGACTTTTATGTGCGCCTTATAGTCGTGAAAATACGGTATGTATGTATATATACTATAGTTTCTAAGTGCAATAATAGTATGAGATACACATACGCAAAACACCTGTATCAAGGCTCCACATTTCTAGCCAATCAGAGCACGTTTAACCATTACTTAACTTAAGAGCGAGCAATGGCATGCCCAAGTAAGTGAGTTTTTCACGTTTTATGCAAGCTATGGTCCATTAATTGACTTTAATTTCATTCATAGACATTAAAATAAATTTTGTTAAGCATTTTATCCGTTTATCTTTTCTCTAATTTGAAACAAATGACCGTATCGGCCACATTGTCTTTCATTATGGCAATTCATCTTTATCACCTTCCAGTTTTGTGCATGTCAAGTCTAATTTATGCGCATATAAGCCGTACCCTTGATTCACTCATCATTTTTTTAGCGACAAATACGCCATATATGCAAGAAAATACAGTACTCTTCAAAGTATTCATCAGTACCTATACAACAAATGCTTAGATAAGTAAATAAAGAAAGTGTATCAATTTAAATGTGTAACATTTAACATGACAGGAACATTTTATTTACATGCCACAGCTATTGCTAAACCTCTCAAGATGCTAGCATTAATATCACCAACATGGACACCAGAACAATTGCAGTACAAAGCGCTCATGAAGCAAACAGAATGTCGAGAAAGGCACAACAGAGTGGGAGGTAAGAGACACACAATGTGGAGAAATGTGGATAATTATTCTTTTCACACCGCCAGGCCGTTCCCCTCTCAGTCATACACACAACTACACACTCTTGCGCACACAGTCATTTAACTTTATTTTGCCAAGCTTGTGCTTTCAAAGCTTCCAATTAGCAGCTTATCACAAGAGCTCCCGAGCTCGTCAGGAATTGAGGGGTGATTTCGGCTTGGGATTCAGCATAGAATCGTGAAATCTACTCTGGTTTTTGTACGATAGTTTGGACAGTCATCTAGACTATATATTCTAATTAGGTGACAGTAGAGCGCTTGATTGGAGGTGCAGGGCTGGAACTTTATTGGCAATAAAATAAAGTGTTGGATTATGTATTTCAACGAGGCTCTTTAACAAAAAAAAAGGCTACCGTATGCTTGCACATCTATGTGCTTATATATGTATGTGTATGTATATATGTGCTTATATATATGTATGTGTATGTATATAATATGTGCTTTTATATATGTATGTGTATGTATATATGTGCTTATATATGTATATGTATATATGTTCTTATATATGTATGTGTATGAATGTATATATGTGCTTATATAGATGTATGTGTATGTATACATGAATGTGAATGTATATATGTATGTGTATGTATATATGTGCTTATATATGGATGTGTATGTATATATGTGCTTATATATGCATGTGTATGTATGTATATATGGGCTTATATATGGATGTGTATGTATATATGTGCTTATATAGATGTATGTGTATGTATACATGTATGTGAATGTATATATGTATGTGTATGTATATATATGCTTATATATGTATAATTATGTATATATGTGCTTATATATGTATGTGTATGTATATATATGTGCTTATATATGTATGTGTATGTATGTATGTATATATGGGCTTATATATGTATGTGTATGTATATATGTGCTTATATAGATGTATGTGTATGTATACATGTATGTGAATGTATATATGTATGTGTATGTATATATGTGCTTATATAGATGTGTGTATGTATATATGTGCTTATATATGTATGTATATGTATATATGTGCATATATATGTATGTGTATGTATACATGTATGTATATGTATACATGTATGTGTATGTATATATGTGCTTATATATGTATGTATATATTTGGTTCGCAGGCCGCGTTAACGGCAACTCGATTTCATGTGGGCTAGACCATTTTAGATATAATATTTAGATATATTTTTTATAGATCTAAAATCTTTATTTTAGCTTTTTTTTAAAAATATATTTCTGGATTTTAAAAAAGATTTTTTAACCAAAAACTGAAAAAAATGGATTAAAAAAAATTACAATTATTGATATGAAAGGGGTAAAATCATGAAATATAACATACATCTATACTCTTCATTTTATACACGACGGATCGACGGATGGATCCAAAGTAAAGGCGACGCAACAAATAGTCCCTTCAGAAACGGACTGTATCCCCCTTGAGGTTGCTATGGAGACAAAGTGAAGAAAGCCCTCGTCCACTGATCTTATTGCTCTGTTACGGGCGACAAATGTCACCTTGGCGTGTTGCCTTTGTGCGTCTGAGCCAAGCTGACAGTAATGAGAACATGCAAGCTAGCGTATATTTGCACGCTCCCATCTATCACATGACTCCGGACTCATCCGTCTGCATCGCTTGGCTCGTCTTTAAGCCTACCACCGACCCACCGACCCCACCGAGCTACCGAGCTTGATCTTGGTGGGGGATGGCCTCTGGCATTATGGGAAAAATGTCACAGCCTCTGCCATTAAACTGGAACTAACAGTACATAGAGTGGAGTGGATTGAGATTCATGACACACTACACAGTACGAGTATAATAGTACCAAGGTTTTTTGTTTGGCACAATACCGTTTTAACTATATGGCTGTTTTTAGTATACTTCATTTTTGGTTAAGATTTATAATCTTCTCAACAGGTGATTTCAACAAAGAAAGAAAAAAAATACTTCCATATTTTCGTGCATATTAGCTGCCACTGTGTATAAGTCGCACCCTTAAAATTGTTGAATTCGACAATTTCTCTCGGATAAGCCGCACCCTTAAAATTGTGATACGATTGTTGAATTTGTCAATTTCTCTCGCATATGCCGCACCCTTAAGATTGTTGAATTTAACAATTTCTCTCATATAAGCCACACCTTTAAAATTGTCTTAAAATTGTTGAATTTGACAATTTCTCTCGTATAAGCCGCACCCTTAGAATTGCCTAAAAATTGTTGAATTTGACAATTTCTCCCATATAAGCCGCTCCCTTGTAATTTCATTACTTTTAAAATATAATAAGTTCAAAATTCTTTCAATCATATGAAAACGTACGAGTACAGTATTTTCTCGCATACTGACCGTCTTCGTGAATAAGCCGCACCTTAAAATTGCCTTAAAAATCTTGAATTTGACAAATTTTCTCGTATAAGCCGCCACCTGATTCAAAATTTTCACTTCCATATTCATGGTTTTAATAGGGAGTACAAATGTGTTACTTTGAAGGGAAAATATTAGGAAAAATCATTGAATATGTTATTTCTCACAATGTATAAATCGTCTGCTAGAATGCAATTTCCAAAAGGGTGTTACCTGCACGTAAACAAATTCAAAAAGGAAGTCATGTGAGCAGTACAACCAGAAAGTGTGTTTGTAGTGGTCTAGTTTGTCATTTAAAGGTAAGATGACGTCACCCTGAGCGAGTAATGGCAGGCACAAGTGAGTTTTTTCACGTTTTATGCAAGATACTGTTATTTTTTTTCTTGAATTTCATTCATAGATGTCAAAATACATTTTGTTAAGCATTTTATCTGTTTATCTTTCCTCTATTTTGAAATAAATGACCGTATTGACCGCATTGTCTTGCGTTATAGCGTTTGGTCTTTGTCACCTTGCAGTTTTGTGCATGTCAAGTCTAATTTGTGCGCATATAAGCCTCACTCTTGATTCAATGCTTTTTTTATGCATGTTTGTGGATGTCTAACGGCGAAGCTGACAGAAATGTACAAATTTGTCTTTGAAATGAACGAGTAGACTTTTTTTTCGATCTGAAAACTTGCACTAGCACGCACATTGCCCTTTTGTAGGAGGCGTGAACACACGGCGAGTTGGCCCAATGATATGATATGCGGCCCTGTCCTCCTACTGAGGGAAGCAGACTGTGAAACGAGATTTTCAAAAACTTGGCTACGGCCCACAAAGTGGAGTTAGCTCGGGGTCAGCAAGGGCGAGTCCGTAGTCTGCTTTCAAAAATGCATTGACTTCCTTCATGTATTCATTCGCCTCCTTCTTGTTAACATGGTGAAATGCAACATCTATTTCTGCCAAATTCTACTTAAGAATTCATGGCAAGTTCTTTCCACTCGTCCTCATATAATTGACTTAAAACGGGGGCATATTTTAATAAAAAATGCAATGTTTGTAAAGAGCAGTTTCAGATTTCAATAGGCCAACCTTGATTTGTATTTTGCGTGTTTCTATTAAAAGTAGTTGGTAAGTAATTCTTGTAAATATCATCTGTTAATTAAAATTTCTGTTCAAATCTAGTTGTTGATTTGACCGTTTTTTGAAAAGTATTGACGTCAACAGTTATGTATTAAAAGCACAAGTGAGTTTTTTCACATTTATGCAAGATAGATATTTTTTCTTCTCAAATTTCATTCAGAGACGTCAATATTATTTTTGGTTTAGCGTTTTATCTGGTTACATTTTCTCTATTTTGAAATAAATGAACATATCGGCCGCAATGTCTCGGGTCACGGCGTCATGGCGTTGCGAGGTACTCGGACGTTTGGTCGACCGGACGTTTGGTCGCCCGGACGTTTGGTCGCCCGGACGTTTGGTCGCCCGGACGTTTGGTCGCCCGGACGTTTGGCCGCCCGGACGTTTGGCCGCCCGGACGTTTGGCCGCCCGGACGTTTGGTCGCCCGGACATTTCGTCGCCGGACGTTTGGTCGCCCGTACGTTTGGTCGGCCGGGAGTTTGGTCGCCGGATGTTTGGTCGCCAGACGTTTGGTCGCCGGACGTTTGACAACATGACAGTGAATTTACTGTTGAAACCAAATTTCAAAATTATATTCATGAGAGTTTAATATCTAAATATGAAATGTTGAAACCAGATCCCAAAGTTATTTTCACCCGGGCGACCAATTGTCCGGGCGACCAAACGTCCGGGCGACCAAACGTCCGGGCGACCAAACGTCCGGGCGACCAAACGTCCGGGCGACCAAACGTCCGGGCGACCAAACGTCCGGGCGACCAAACGTTTGGTCACATCTTTTTATACGCATATAAGCCATACTGAGTTATATTTTTTTGTCCGACAAAAGCGGCTTATATGCGAGTAAATATGTTTATGCAAAAAAATAAGGTAGTTATGTACCCCACATTGTATGCGCGAGTTAAATATGGATCTATTATACCTACTGGCTACTGCAGAAAAAATATCATAAAAAACAAAACGATAGCCATAAAAACAAAAATTTGAATGTTAACATTAATGAAATTCTCTATGTAAAGTCATCTGGAACACGACCTAAATTCTACACGTTGAGAGAAATTGCAGCTCATGTGATTCCCTGACACTGCACTTCCTCCACCCCAATCTGTCAAAATGGCTCATTTAGAAGGAGAAAAACAGTCCAAAAGAGCGAAAACACATGGGAATGGGGGTGCTGTTATTCACAGCAGACGTAATGTCCCCAAATCATTATCAGGGACAGACTGAGGTGCAAATGACGAGGACCAAAACAGACATAATGCGTACAGTTAGTTCTGGTGTTGCTGGATCTGTTTATGTGATCCCATTACATTTTCTAATAACACACATTCACACACATACACACCAATTTGAAAGTGTTGTAAATAAACCCAAGGCTTTGCATCTAAAGCTAAAAATACTCGGAATAAGTCTATGATCTTGCCAACGAATTTACTAAGGAATACATCAATAAAATAAGACATCCATTTTGGGTACAGATTACCCTTATTAGGAAATGAGTATAAACCCGCCCTAACTGGTTGGCAGCCAATCAAAGGAAAATAAATCAAAAGATTGCTGGATTTGTTTTGGGAAACCGTTTTGGTGTTAAATGAATATTTTATAATATGCATTTAGATGGTAACTTTGAAGACCTTTTAAACCAAGGGAGTCAAATTCGGGTTGGTTCGAGGGCTGCTTTAACGTCAACTTGATTTCACATGGGCCGGATCATTTTAGATATAATATTTAGATTTATTTTTAAAGAAATGTATTAAAAGGACTGGATTAATAGCCCTGAATATTCGGTTTTGTTATAGATCTAAAAAAATGTTTATTTTAGCTTTTTTTAAATATAATCTTAGATTTTACAAAATGATTTTTGAACTAAAAACACAGAAAAAATAGATTAAAAATGACAATTATTGGTTTAAAAGGGGGTATCAGGAAATTTAATATACATCATATTAAGATTTTTTTTTTTTAGAGATGGAATAAAAGAACTGGATTAAAAGCCCTGAATATTTTGTTTTTTGTTAGATCTAAAACAATGTTTATTTTAGCTTTTAAAAAAATATATTTTTAGATTGTAGAAAATGATTTTTGACCTAAAAACACCAAAAAAAATGATAAACATTTCAATTATAGATTTAAAAAGGGGAAAATCAGGAAATATATAATATACATCTATAATCTTCATTTTAATTTCATCCTAAAACACAAAGTCAGCATTCATAGTTTACTTACTCGGGCCCCACAAAATGATGCGGCGGGCCAGATTTAGCCCACGGGCCTTCACTTTGACACCCGTGTTTTAAAGTGATGTCAGTATTTTCTTTCTAAAGACATTTTTTTTAATAATTCATTTTAAACTCACTGCCATTGACAACAATTTCCCTTTTTCCAGTTTCAACCAAGAACTGAAATTTTGTTCCATACTCTCCTATTACCACCCTGAACACAACATGTCTTTCCAAAGGTATCACATGGCTGTAATCAAGTCCAATTGTCCTCTGAATAGACCAGAAAGCCTCCAAAACGACTCCATTTTAGTTCTAGGTTGCTCCACATGGCAGCACCGTGCCTGTTGCCTAGCAATGATTAGCCGACAATCATTAGCGCTGTCTTCCTACATCCTTTCCTTTAAAATGAAATGTGTAAATTGCAATTAAAATGTGTCCCCTTGTTCACAGGTGGTTTCTGATTGCTCCCCACTGGACACTTCTTTCCCAGATTGTTTACTACCACGATAAGGATGTTCCCTGTTGTTAATCACATTTTCTCTCCTTACTGTAATATTCTCTCGCATCAGTCATTTATTGTGTCAAACAGCAGCCTTGGGAATGCCATTGTTATTCGAAAAGTACAAAATAGCTTCGTAAATAGGGATTATTAGTCCGCTATAGAGTCCAGTTTTCAGATTAACTTTGCAGGTTTGGCGGAATTAAAGGGGTATACTCAGAATTAAAAATAAAAAATAAATTTGTTGATTTTTTGGGGGGTCATTTAAATACGTTTAAAGTACCGTATCTTCACGACTATAAGGCACACTTAAAAGTCTTACAAAATAGACAGTGCGCCTTATAATCCAGTGCGCCTTATATATATGGAAAAAACAGGAAACCAAAAATGAAAAACCACCACTGTCGGATATTTAAAAAAAACACAAACGTTAAATATACAGATGCCATCTTAGTTGACAAAATCTTCCATCATATAGCTCCTCCCCCACTGCAAGATTTTATACCAAAAAATCCAAAACATCAACAATGGCTGGCTCTAGAGGTGACTGTAAAGTAGTGAGTGAGTGCTTCATACCTGGAAGTCAATAGCAATGTAACGCATTTTCACCACTATAAGGCGCACTTAAAAGTCTTACATTTTCTATATATGGAAAAAATTTCATTCATTGTGGGTGCGCCTTATAATGCGGTGCACCTTATAGTTGTGAAAATACGGTATAATAAGTATCAGAATTCTTTCTAATACACTAATACTTTGTTGCTAATGGATGACTTATAGTATTTCCTAGCATACTGGCTGTCTTTGCGTATAATCCTTACCTTAAAACTGCCTTAAAATCATGAAATTTTACAATTTCTCTCATATAAGCCGCCCCTGATTTACAATTTTTACCTCCATATTCATGGTTTTAATAGGGAGTCCAAAAGTAATACTTTGAAGGAGAAAATCTTAACAAAAATCATCACAAATGCCATTTCTGAGAATGTATTAATCAATTTTTTTGGATTCCACATTCCGAAAGGGTGTGGCTTGCACGTAGACAAATTAAAAAACAAAGTCATGCGAGCAGTACAACCAGGAAGTGCGTTCATAGCTGTCTAGTTTTCACCAAGTCTCTAGGTGCAATAATAGCATGAGATACATATCACACTATGAAAACATCTATTAAGTCTACTCACAAATAACCTGTCATATCCTGTCACCTGTCCTAAGATGGCGGTGCCCTGAGCGACCAATGGCAGCCATTTATTTTATTTTCTCTAAGGCAGTCAGAGTTTAACCAATGGACATTTTAATTCATTTCTAATCTGTTTAGTCATAACTGGCAGACAATTTATGTATTTTTTTTATGTAGCTGGGCCCGTGCTAGTTTTTGGTTAATATTTAATGAACTTTGGTACAGATTGTGTGTTTGTTTGCATCAATTAGTTTGTTTTATTATGTCCCACAGCGTACAAGTGTATGAAAATAAACTGTACATGCAGTTCTTGTTTGTTTATATTTGTAGTTATTGCTATGCTCCTTTAGTTTAGTGAAGTATATTTAATTAAGAGATGAGTAGAAAATATAGTGTTGTGATTAGGGGTGTTAACTTAGGTGACAGATTTCGGTGGTATGATGATGTTGGTTATGTTAGTAATTAGTCTTAAATTGGTACAAATAATTAGAGTAATGTTATGAAGATGATATATGATGATATGGAGTAGCGTATTTTCACGACTATAAGGCGCACTTAAAAGTCTTACATTTTCTCCAAAATAGACAGTGCGCCTTATAATCCAGTGCGCCTTATAATCCAGTGCGCCTTATATATGGAAAAAAACTGAAAACCAAAGACGAAAAACCATCACTGTCGGATATTAAAAAAAACAAAAAACGCCTGAACTGAAACAATGCTGTTAAATATGCAGATGCCATCTTAGTTTACATCATCTTCCATCATATAGCTCCTCCCCTACCGCAAGATTTTATACAAAAAAAAATCCAAAATGGCTGGCTCTAGAGGTGACTGTGTAGTGAGTGCTCCATACCTGGAAGTCAATAGCAATTACCGTATTTTCACCGCTATAAGGCACACTTAAAAGTCTTAAATTTTCTCCAAAATAGACAGTGCGCCTTATAATACAGTGCGCCTTATATATGGAAAAATGTCTTTCATTGAGGGTGCGCCTTATAATGCCGTGCGCCTTCTAGTTGTGAAAACACTGTATTTTCTTATTTCAATAATTCACATATTATATATATTACATCCATATTTTGTCTTCGAGAATGTGATTTATAGTGTTGTGTCAGTTGTGAATGATAGGCTCCAGCACCCCCCAACCCTTGTGAAGATAAGTACTTGAGAAAATTAATGATCCTAATGGATTAAATAAACCGTTTCCTAAATAGTCATGAATTAATTGTCATTTCAATTGTCGTCTCAATGGACATTTTAATATTAAAAGAAATTAAAACATAGTCAAATGAGATGGCAGAGTATAATTAGCCAGAGGCTATTGTCTTATTTTTCCTGCCTCCTGATTGGAGGAGCCGATTGGATTGTATCCGATATGCTGAGTCATGGTTCTGTTAGTATGATTGCAGTGAGTCATGCTGTGATATGCAATAAAATTAATGTTTTTCCTATTTTTGTTTACTGTGTATTTATTTTTCCGTCTATAGATATTATTTTTTTACCATGTTGGAATAAAATAAAGACTTTAGAGTCCCATTTCTTTGGTAGACCAACAGTATTATTAGCCAATGACAGTTGGAATATGGATGAAATCAATCACTGCCATTTTATCCCTTAAATCCAAGAAACTTACCGGCGGTTAAATCTTTGTTAAGGTCGATGAAGGCGTTTGCATGAGGGATTCGCATGTTGATGGGTGAACTCAAAGCGCTTTGACATACAACATCCCTAAAAAAAGAAAAGTTGGGAACAAAGAACGTCAAATAATGGAATGGAAAAACCTTTTGTCATGGCAAATCCATGATTAACTAATTTTACTTGTTAGTCAGTGCGAATGGTGGAGGTAACCTATGGCTCAGGGGCCACATGTGGCTCTTTTGATGAGTGCATCTGGCTCTTTGCTAACCTGTGAGCTAAAATATAGAAACCGCTGATGACAGAACTGAGATACTGCATCTAGAACTGCTTTAATCTTCTTCTTTTTTTCCACTGTAGACTCTTCTGGAATGCATCCTCTGGTTTGATTAGCAATAGCATAAGAATCTTTTAAAAAATATTTTTTTCCACTTTAAAAGTAGTGAAATTACAAGAAAAACTTGAAAATGCACTCGTTTACATATATGCATATTGATTTTGAAATTCATAGTAGGGCTCACAAAAAATAACATTGGAAAATATGAATTGTTTGTTGCTCTCTTCGCCAAAAGCCCTTGAATACACTGATTTTTCTAAAACCGGGCCTTTAAAAAATAAAGTTTGTATGCTTCTATTCTCTTACAAATGTAAACAAAGCTCACCTTTCAATCAAAGAGCAAAATTCAGTTGTCGACTGCTCGGTGACTCCAAATATATCCGGGATCATGTCACCATTGAAGCTAAATGGAAAAAAAAATCAATTAGTCAATATTTTAAAAATATATATATCTGTAAATATAATATCAATATGGTAAATAAAAACTTACTCCATAACTAGAGGTTGATCCTTGAAGGTCTTGTTCAGTTTGACCCAACCAGTGGTATCTGCAGATAGGCAAAGCAACCTTTATTTTGATCCAATGGGAATCCAAGGACGTGATTGGTCGGAGACTTAAACCCATACACACCTAACGTGTTGTTGTCGCCCCAAAAGATGAAGACGGACGAAGCCATTGGGTTGATTTGAGCTGTGAGAAGAGCGTCCATTTGGGAATCTCCATCATAGTCGCCAGGCACCACACTGGTGAGGATAGCCTCACTGTACACGACACATAAATGTAATAGTTTAATTTTTTTTAATACTGGGCAGCACACATTAATGAAGATATTGATGTTAATGAACGTATATGAAATATTTTAGCTGAGGGCTAATTTCCATCTTGTGCAGGACACCCACCCACAAGTAGCATAGTTTTAAACAAATTTATGATTGAAACTTTTAGTGTTGTCTTGTAGGCCGTTAGTTATATTTTTATTTTGCGAGTTTATTTATTTATTTTTACTGGGAAAACACAATTTGTGAAGTAGCGTTACCAGTTTCGTCATACGCGGTTGTTTATGATGACGTGAGCGGACGTTTGGTGGCCCGGACGTTTGGTGGCCCGGACGTTTGGTGGGCCAGACGTTTGGTCGGCCGGACGTTTGGTCGGCCGGACGTTTGGTCGGCCGGACGTTTGGTCGGCCGGACGTTTGGTCGGCCGGACGTTTGGTCGGCCGGACGTTTGGTCGGCCGGACGTTTGGTCGGCCGGACGTTTGGTCGCCCGGACGTTTGGTGGCCCGGACATTTGGTCGCCCAGACGTTTGGTCGCCCGGACGTTTGGTCGCCCGGACGTTTGTTCGCCCGGACGTTTGGTCGCCCGGACGTTTGGTCGCCCGGACATTTGGTCGCCCAGACGTTTGGTCGCCCTGACGTTTATGTTAATGTGATATGATAGCTGTGTCAAAATACAATGTGTAAAGTGGCAGTTGTTTGGTGGAAATGAACAAAATGGAATGAGCACCCCCAATTTGAATTGTTGATAGTAATAATAATTGTTTTTAATTAAGATCACATTTGGAAGCACATTTAAACCTGACTAGTTGCAAGAGAAATAGACTTAACCATGTTGCAATTTCTAGGGGTTTAATTAAACATGAATGGGGTCATCTCTGGTTGCAAGATTTAAAGTATAATAATAGATTAGTGATTAGTCACTGAAAATAATCACCTCGGCAATATCCCTTTGTTGATGTGCACTTTGGGCTTGAAGTAAGGTGGTTTGGAGTCAGCCAAGAAGATTATCAGCTCGGATTCTAAAATAAAAATGTCATAATAATGAATAAATGGGTGAATGTGCAAAAACATTTCAAGTTGTATATCAATAAGCGATGCTATAATGAAAGCTAGTGACATACGCTCTCTGATGATGAAGATGTCTGTCTGCTTATCGGCGTTGAAGTCGCCAAATGCAGCCAACGTCCCGCTGTTTTCAGATCCGAACAAATCGGCGGTGACATCCTGGAGGGCGAGCGTGCGGTACGTAGCGATAATTTGGAAGAAAAATAGCAAAATGTTCCAGTTTGAAAGGGACATCTCGCTGTTTGCGGCGTGTCGTTTGACAACAACACAAATCGCTGTTCGGCACACGACTTTACGGTATGAGAAAGTCGCTGGGTTTTCTCGGTGAATGGGAGTTAAAATAATGAAAACATGCAATGTGCTAATTTAGAGTTTTAAAAATATATTTCCGATCTGTAAATGTACATTGCATTGCCTAATTAAGGAATATTTAGGCTATAATGTCACTTCCGTATTTGCGACAGTGTCGTAAACACGTGGTTTGACGTTTGACAGCGGAAATGAGAAACGGAAGCAGTAGTTTTGAACTCGAAAATAAATTATAATAGCGCTAATATTAAATCAATATGACAATCAGTAATATATTTTTGAAAGATTTCCCATCATTACATTATTTTATAATTATTAAAATATATTACTCAAACTTAAACTAATTTTAAACAGAGAAAATAAGTCACTATGATTTATTTTGAAAGTCTCCATCAGAAAATTGTTGCACACACGTGATGTGATTGGTCTTGCAACCATGGCGAGTTTGGCTGATGTCGGTTGGAAACTGCTCGAATTTAAAGCTAGATCGAAACGATCAGGTCAGATTTTCTTATTTTTGCCGTTTCGTCCACGTATTAACAATTTATCCATTCTCATTTGTGTGCTAGTTATACGTTTGAAACGAATGCTTTTATTGACAGTAGATTAGCTGACAGGTCCAAGCGTGAAAGGTCAGAGGTTCTAATGTGCAGTAATTTGCAAGGGTGCTATTTTGAGACCCTCTAATGGTGCTAAAGTTTGCTTTGAGAATGTTTTTGCTAAATTTTCATGCATCTTGAATATTTGCAATAATAAAAGAACAATCAATAACAACAGAACATACATCCAAGTTTGGAAAAAATCTCAAAATGTATTAATTTAAGTACATTTTATATTATACTGCTGTTTTGTTATTAACTTTACATCACAAAAAAATAACTTAACAGATAACACTAAAATTGATTATGGTAAGGACAGTTAAGTCATTTTTTGGGAAACAGGAAGATTTTGCAACTAAACTGTTAACAAAGAAGACTTTTGTAGACTATCAGGTTGTTCTTATACATTTAAATGGACTAATGCATTAATGCTACGTCAATACAATCATTTTTTTCCTCATCTGTCTCAAATTCATAAATTACATCCTCAAAAAATACCATATTAATTTTCCTTATCTCTCCCAAATGCATTCAAACATAGTTTAATTTTCCTATTTTTTCCTCACTTTTCTTAAATTTCACTCTATAAATTGGGCTAATAGAATATTAAGAAAATGCAACACAATCCAACAGTTCTGCAAGAAAAAATATCAATTTCCTAATTTTTATTATTATTTTTAATCACCTGAAATGACTAAAATGTGATTACTTATTGCAGAGCTGTTTTCTTTGTAATTTTTTTGCAATTCGGCAACTTTTCATCACACTAGCAATTCTAAAAATCAAATATATGTCATGTTTTTTGTTGATTTCGTGCATGCCTTTTGTACAATAACATACCAATCATGTAATTCCATTTGAAATCATGCATGTGTACAAATTCTAATGTGTGCTACTAACTACCTCCTGCTGTAGATTTGTGATTTAACGAGAGACATATGGCCTTAATAGCATCTTTTGAAAATGGCTGCCACAAAGGGCCCTCTTCAAAAAGTCCAAAGGCTGGGTAAGTAGCACCGGTTTAAGACAAATGAATAAAATTCAAATTTTCAGGTAAAAAAAAGTGTCAGAAATATTCTTAAGTGAAAAAAATAATAAAAAAAATCCCTTGATTTAAGCACTCATCTCCCAACAGCGCCCCATTCTCCGTGGTGGCCAGGTGAAGTAACTGCAGTTTACAATTACCATATTTTTATCACTTTTTAAATATTACCATTGGAAAAAAATATCGTTGTCTTATCGCCCAATTCTACTTAAAAAAGCACTATAAAATAAAAATTAAATTGAACCAAAGACGATACAACATATAGAAACTGTAATATGGAGATCTGAAATGACCTTAAAATGCATAGGAATTGATATTGTGGATTTAGCCATGGGCATGTATAAGAATGTGAATGATTCCATGTTCGAAAGGGAAATTTCAATGTAGGAATTTGCATGGACACCCTTCAAAAAGAGCTTTATCTTTCCCCTTTGTCCCCATCGACTGAAACTTTTAATATGATAGAAATTATGCAAATCTCAATGGGAATATGAAATATCCACTACCTTGTGGTGTTGACCCAAGGTCAGGTCTATTAAAATGCAAATCACTGAGAGACTGAGATGGGTCTTGGAAATGGGGGGGGGGGGGGGGGGGGTCCATTGGTCCCTAAGGGGGGGGGGTTCCCCTTAAATTCTTCTCCTGCTGCTGGGTCAGATATAGAGCTGGGCGATAAAACCATAATGATAATTGTCGTGAAATATTGTTGTCAACAATAATATTAAAAACTTTTGTTGTGGAGGATTTTAAACTGCAATTACACCACTCGACCACCAGAGAAGGAGGAGTGCTGTTGCGAGATGAATGCTAGTTCCAGACCAATGCTCAGGAGAAGAAGAGGATGTTAGCATGTTAGCAGATAGCAGAGTATTGACGCAAAAGGACAGTAAGATGGGCTAAATAAGCGATTGTGAGATGCAGGACAACATGGAGATGACCCACTAAAAAATCAAAGTAAAATCTGGCGTTTTTTTAATGTTCTATTGAAAATGTCCTTAACAAACTGTCCTGACTTGAGGACACCCTGTAATATTTTTTGCTAACTTTTACATCAAGGTTTTTCCACATTGTATGTAAATATTCTAAAAATGTTGCGAAAATCTAAAACTTATAAACTTGGGTTAAAATGGGTTAAGTTCATCCAGCTTTTTTAATGTTTTTTTTATTTTTATAAATGGACATATTTGATGCTGTTAGAATGTAAACAAAAAACTGGATTTTTTTTACAGCTTTTAAACTGCCAAAAGGTTTTCATAAATATTTTTCTTTTGCAATTTGGGGGATTACTCTGGTTCAGCATGTTTATCAGTTTTTTGTAGTACATAATAACACAGGTGGGTTTTTCCTTGTGTGAAACATTCAATTATAAGCATGTGAAAAGGGAATGCCTCCATTCTATTTTGGTTCTGTCACCATGAGAAAACTAACTGGATGTTTCTCAACCAGGATCCATCTATGAGCCCCTCAAGCTGTCTATCCTACACCGCGAGGATGAGCCACTGTGGGAGAAGCTGGACCGCTACTACAACGCCGGTAAGTACTCTTAGCTGCTATTAGCATATGTGGGCATGAAGCTAACATAACAGATAATCCGACAAACACTAACAAATACACAGGGTTTAAACTTTTGGGCCCGGGGGCCACATTGACTTAGGAAATTTGACAGATGGGTGGGGTCAGCGCATGATACGATACATATAAAAAAGTGCATCCGTTAACAGTACATATGAAATATAAACAGAAAATAGGACTAAAATATTAACATACTCATCACTCATTGACGTAAAAAGTATGAAGTACAAAGTCAAGTAAAAATGAATGTATTAAAAAATATTAAAAGGTAATTTAGATGGGTCGGGTCAGCACAAGATATGATAACATATAAAAAAGTGCATCCGTTAACAGTACATATGAAACATATACAGAAAAAAGGACTAAAATATTAACATACTCATCACTCATTAAAGTAAAAAGTATAAAGTACAAAGTCAAGTCAAAAGGAATGTATTAAGAAATATTAAAAGGTAATTTAGATGGTCCGGGTCAGCATAAAATATGATAACATAAAAAAAGTGCATCCGTTAACAGTACATATGAAACATAAACAGAACAAAGGACTACAATATTAACACACTCATCACTCATTAGAGTAAAAACTATAAAGTACAAAGTCAAGTAAAACGGAAAATGTATTAAGAAATAATTGAATGTAATTTAGAAAAAAGATGGAGGGGCTATAAAACACAAAACAACAAATAAGAGTGGACAGAGCTACTGCCCCTGGCTTCCACCAGACGGCGCCATCTTGGGGAGAAAAAGAAAAAAAAAACATTAGTTGGACAATGTCGGCGGGCTGGATTAAAACACCTCACGGGCCGGATATGGCCCCCAGGCCGTAGTTTGCTGGTTTAAACACAAAACAATGGTTGATCACAAAGTAATTCTATGGAAACAGTTTAAAAATACGTCGTCTTATACTCAGGTGCACCTTTATCGGCAATTCATTTTAGGTGCCCGAGAGTTTTCGGTTAGCTACACGATTAGATCTGAAGGCTTAATAAATTGTCAGGATGCAATTCCATCCAACCTCGAGGGTCTGCTGTGTAAACAGAAAATAAACCTGACGAAAAACTTTATTTGGGAGCATTAAGAAGTAAAAAAAAAAACAAAATGGCCTTCCTGAGAAGGATTTTTCTTGCTCTCTGCTTTTTGCCCGATAAACTGTTGGTGAAACAACAGGAATTAATTAGCGTAGCTTAGCGTCCAACAGGTGCTTCTTCGCGTGGAAGTAATTCTCGGCGTCAGGCTTATGTAATTGTTGTGTTGGATGGTGGTTGTGGGAAGCGCCTGTTCAATTCCAGGAACGGGAACAAAGCCAACCCCCGTTATCGCGGGCTAGCAGACTCTTTTGCCAATAAACGCCACCTGCTCTTGCTCACGGTTCCGGATGGTGAGACGGCAAAACAATGAGGAATCAAAGACGTTATGCTCTTTCCCTTTTGTCTACGTGTGTCTGTCTGTCTTTGATGCTTGACTGCAAAACTGTCCACAATGACTTCTTTCTGATTGACTCGTCATGTGTACATCTACTATTGTCCTACGGGTGAAAAAGTAGTTTGGGTATTTAGTTTTATATGTCAAAGTGACATTTGGTCAACTTTAGGTTGGTACCTGGAGTTTGTTTATTGTGAAATGGGAAGTTGGTTGGAAGGTCGTTAACATCACGCAAGACATGGATAAAAAAAATGGCCGATAAGGTTACATAAGGGCTTTGGACACTATAAAAAAGCGGTTCTCAAAGTTTTTTGCTCAAAGATCAAGTGTATTTACTCGCATATAAGCCGTATTTGAGACTAAAAAATGATGACTGAATCGAGGCGTGACTGGACGTTTGGTCGCCGGTCTTTTGGTCGCCGGTCAAATGGTGACGGAGAATTTACTGTTGAAACCAGCTCTCAAAATTATATTCATGATAGAGTTATATCTAGGAGAGGGAGTTTAATATCTAAGAGAGAGAGTTTAATATCTAAGAGAGAGAGTTTAATATTTAAGTACTGTTTAATATCTAAGTACTGTTTAATATATAAGTACTGTTGAAACCAGCTCTCCAAATCATATTCATGAGAGTGAGTTTAATATCAAAATATCTACGGTTTTCAACAGTACTTAGATATTAAAGAGTACTTAGATATTAAAGAGTACTTAGATATTAAAGAGTACTTAGATATTAAAGAGTACTTAGATATTAAAGAGTACTTAGATATTAAACAGTACTTGGATATTAAACAGCACTTGGATATTAAACAGTACTTGGATATTAAACAGTACTTGGATATTAAACAGTACTTGGATATTAAACAGTACTTTTATATTAGACATTACTTAGATATTAAACAGTACTTAGATATTAAACAGTACTTAGATATTAAACAATACTTGGATATTCAACAGTACTTGGATATTAAACAGTACCTAGATATTAAACAGTACTTAGATATTAAACAGTACTTGGATATTAAACTCTCTCTCTTAGATATTAAACTCATGAATATAATTTTGAGAGCTGGTAAACTCTGTCACCATTTGACCGGCGACCAAAAGACCGGCTACCAAACGTCCGAACCCCGAATTAAGGGCTTATATGCGCACATGCACAAAACTGCAAGGTCACATAGACAAAATACCATAACGTAATGTGGCCAATGAGGTCGTTTATTTCAAAATGGACAAAGGATAAACAGATAATATGCTAAACAAAATGCAAAAATGTCATCTACTAAAGTCGTTTTAGTCATGAGCCATAAATGAGCAAAATAAAGAGATTTTGGGGAGGGATATTATGACATCCGTCATGATAACGTCGCACTAAAACAGTCATTTTGAAGGCTTTGAACACACTCTTCCGCTACATGGAGATGCGGAAAGATGCGGCAAACCAAACAAAAGCCGACAAGTGACAGCGAGTAAAAACAGTGCTTTTAAGTGGAAGAAATTTACTTTGAAATTTGTGTCCTTTTAATAAGAGGATTGTGGATTATTCGGCCTCACTTACTGGTTTTCTTTTGAGTTTGGGTCATTTCATAAAAGCACAGTACATATTAATGAACATATATTGTATATTTTACTACAAAAAATGATGCCTGAATCAAGGGTAAGGCTTATATGCGCACAAATTTGACTTTATATGCACAAAACTGCAAGATGACAAAGACAAAACGCCATAATGCAAGACAAAATGGCCGATATGGTAATTTATTTCAAAATAGAGGAAATATAAACATAGTTTTTAGTGTACTTTGACAAGGATTTCTTAATTAGTGTGTAAAATCATGAGTTGGACTTGACTTGCTGGTTGACAATGAGAAATTACAGTAACTCCTCCGTATACATGTTAATTTTACAGCTGAGTGACTTGAGTTTTCTTCTTCTTCTGTCTTTTATTAGTTAAAAGCACCATCCTCAACTACCAGAGTCCCACCACCGGGTTGTTCCCCATCAAGACTTGCTCTACATGCAAAGAGGCCAAAGTTCGAGATTCTCTCTACTGTGCGGCAGGAGCTTGGGCGTTAGCATTAGCCTACAGGTTAGTATCACGCTATAATGTTAAATGATTACCATATTTATTCAAGTATAATGCGTAAAATGTTGCATCCAAAATCTGAAGTAAAGTTTACTTATTTATTGTATTTTTTTTTTTTACTGGGAAAACACACTTTGTGGAGTAGCGCTACCAGTTTCGTCATACGCGGCTGTGTATGATGACTTGACCGGACGTTTGGTCGCCTGGATGTTTGGTCGACTGGACGTTTGGTCGCCCGGACGTTTGGTCGCCCAGAAGTTATACACGAAGTTATACACGAATCCTGGCGAAAAAGTCCCCTCTGCAGCCATTGTGTATAATGGGAGACGTAAAGCCTGTCTTTGTCCACCAGGTGGCGATAATCTACATTACATCCAAATAGTATGTATATAGCAGGTTTATAGGGTAGAAATAAAATATATAATATATGGTAAATAATATAATAAATGGATTAAAAAAAACTGGATTAAAAGCCCTGAATATTCCGTTTTTTATAGATCTAAAACAATGTTTATTTTAGCTTTTTTTAAATATATTTTTAGATTTTACGAAATTATTTTTGAACTAAAAAAACAGAAAAATGGATTAAAAAATCACAATTATTGATTTAAAGGGGGGGAAAATCAGGAAATGTAACATACATCTCTACTCATTTTAATGTGAGCCTAAAACAGAAAGTCAGCACTCATCATTTACTTTCTCGGACCACAAAAAAATGATGCGGCGGGCCAGATTTGGCCCCCGGGCCGCCACTTTGACACCTTTTGGATTAATGTATCACCATTTATACATTCACACAGCTGACATAAAAGAACAAAAACTAAATGCCAGAAAACCACAATATAACACTATATATTTTCTATATAACTTTATCAATGTCAACCGTTGAAATAGATTTAATGTTTACAACCGTCAATGCCAATATTTACAGGCCTATAAAAGCAGGTTATAGTTTGGACACACCTCCATTCGGTACTGTGGTTTTATTTATTCATCTATTTATGTATTTTAGCTCCGACTCACATCAAGTGTTTACAGAGTCTTTGCTGGACCTTTCGTGGTTATTTTAGGGTAGATGAGGATAAAAGCGGAATAAAAGAGTCACGAGAACTGATGAAGAAAGGAAGGATAAAAGAAAAATGTGAAGGGAAATAAGGAGAAGGATAGTAACGGTAAAAATAGAATTCTCCAGCGCAATGTGACCGGCGGCAGATCGTTGGCGCCATCAGTCACGCCGGCTTTCTATTAGAACTGTCAGTGGCTTTTAATTAAGATGAGTCCCATCTGACGGCCTCACAGTGTGTGGTTACTTCTTCAACTAGATGCCATTTTATTTCCATAGTTCAAGTAGTACATTAAAATGAATTTGCAGGAGGCCACAATTTTACTGTCATGTCAACCACTGAAATGTCAACAATCATGATGCAATAATAATAAGAATTATTGTCAATGTTGGTCTCAATATTCGGTACAGAAACGCTATTAAAGTATTAAAAGTTGTTGTATTCCCTCCATTTGCAATGCTGGATAGGAAAAATTACTGTATTTTCCGTATGATCCGTCACTTATTTTTAATGTATAGATGTATAGATGTGATGTATATATGTATAGATATTGGATATATAGATATATAGATATATGGACATATGTAGATATTTTTGTAGATATATGTAGATATTTTTGTAGATATTTTTGTAGATATATGTAGATATTTTTGTAGATATATGTAGATATTTTTGTAGATATATGTAGATATTTTTGTAGATATATGTAGATATTTTTGTAGATATATGTAGATATTTTTGTAGATATATGTAGATATTTTTGTAGATATATGTAGATATATGTAGATATTTTTGTAGATATATGAAGATATTTTTGTAGATATATGTAGATATTTTTGTAGATATATGTAGATATTTTTGTAGATATATGTAGATATATATTGATAGATATGTAGTTATGTAGATATATATAGTCTGCTATCTTGTTTTGTTCATTTTAAGGCTCTAATTACCGTAAAAACGTACGTTAACAGATATCTATTTCCTCATTATTTTTTTAATTGTTACTTAACATGTGTTCGTTCTTGGTTTCAGATACAATAATGATTATTATTTTTTTTGACCCGTTCATTTTGTATTTTTGGGGTATTGCGACTTATACTCAGGTTCTAAAAGACTGTTGTTGTTTTTGTGGCTACAGACGCATCGACGATGACATGGGACGGACTCACGAACTGGAGCACTCGGCCATCAAGTGCATGAGGGGAATTCTCTACTGCTACATGAGGCAGGCTCATAAGGTTAGTGGTAGTTATTTGGGGTTGGATTCCAGGTATGAAGACAGAAGGTGATTTGGCTAGCACTCAGTTAGAAGGGAACTCCACAGTCATCTCTAGAGCCAGCCATTATTGATGTGTTGGATTTTTTTGGTACAACATCTTGCAGTCGGGGAGGAGCTTTGTGTTGGAAGATTTTGTAAACTAAGATGGCATCTGCATATTTAACAGTATTGTCCCAGTTCAGACGTTTTTTTTTTTTTTTATAACAGTGGTTCACAGTGGTGGTGCATTTTTGGTTTTCTGTCCAATACTTTTCGAGCTTGCTTAGAAACGGTTTCAATTTGTTTTAGTGTTGTCTTTCAGGCTGATGACCAACTTGTTAGGCAGTAAGTTATATTCTTATATTACTTATTTATGTTTTTTACTGGGAAAATGCACTTTGTGGAGTAGCACGACCAGTATTGTCATACGCAGCTGTGTATGATGACGTAACCGAACGTTTGGTTGCCCGGCAAACGTCCGGCGACCAAACGTCCGGCGACCAAACGTCCAGGCGACCAAACGTCCAGGCGACCAAACGTCCGGGCGACCAAACGTCCGGGCGACCAAACGTCCGGGCGACCAAACGTCCGGGCGACCAAACGTCCGGGCGACCAAACGTCCGGGCGACCAAATGTTCGGGCGACCAAACGTCCGGGCGACCAAACGTCCGGGCGACCAAACGTCCGGGCGGCCAAACGTCCGGGCGGCCAAACGTCCGGGCGGCCAAACGTCCGGGCGGCCAAACTTCCGGGCGGCCAAACTTCCGGGCGGCCAAACGTCCGGGCGACCAAACGTCCGGGCGACCAAACGTCCAGGCGACCAAACGTCCGAGTACCTTATGATGACAAGTCATGTGTGATAGGAAAATAGTAATGCAGTGCTTTAAAAACAAACTATTCAATAATTAGGAGACTTTTTTAAGTTAAAAACCATAACATAGTTAAAAAAATAAACACTTCTATGTCGCTGGAAGAGTTTTGCAATGAATTTGAAGATGAACACAAAAGTTAGCTTTCAGCTGGAGAAAGAAAGAAAGAAATAATGGTGAGCGGTAGAGAAAGAAAAATGAGGATGGTGGATGAGAAAAGTGCTTCTCACATGATGAAGTGAGAGCCAGCAAGAGGGGAAACAAATGAGGTAAAAAATGGGACAAAGGCCCAATTATTTCAAACGGCTTGGCGGCCCAGCTGCGATTTCGTGTCGCCCGTAGATAAAGGTACTCGCTAGGTTTTTTGCTCAGAAGGCACAGTAGCCTCACCTGGAACATCTTCATTTGGAAGATTCCTTTCACTCAGCCCTCCCTTTTTTTGAGCCGGGTTTATTTTTGGCCCAAAAAAGGTGACTTAATGGCCGCCATTCATGGCGCTCTCATTTAATGGTGCTGAAAGATCAGCATGTGCATTATCATTGTCAATGGCAGGCCGTGAGCCAATTTTATGTCACTTTTGTCATTTTAGGGTAGTTAAAGGTCCATTTTAAATTCTATTCTATTGGTTTTGGGGCATTAATTTGTTTTAATATCAAATTAAAATGAAGAGTATAGATGTATATCCTGATTTTACCCCTTTTAAATCAATAATTGTAATTTTTTAAGCATTTTTTCTGTTTTTAGTTCAAAAATCAATTTGTGAAATTCAAAAATCTATTTAAAAAAATGTAAAATAAACATTGTTTTAGATCTATTAAAAACGGAATATTCAGGGATTTTAATCCAGTTCTTCTAATTCATTCCTGAAAAAAAAAATTCTAAATATTATATCTAAAACGGCCCACATAAAATCGAGTTGACCCTAATGCGGCCCGCGAACCAACCCGACACACTAGCGTGCCACTTCCGGCCCCCGGGCAGCATGTTTGACACCACTGCATTAAGCAATTTGTATACACAAGATGTTCCATCTTATGTGTTCTGCTTCACTATTCACAAAGCGATCTTTTTACACAGAGATATATTTTTTGCCCTCTAGGTGGAGCAGTTCAAGCAAGACCCCAGCCCCTCCAAATGTCTTCACTCCATGTTCAACGTGGACACGGGTGACGAAATCCACACCTATGATGAATACCACCATCTGCAGGTTAGTTCAATGACGATACACATGAACGATTGAAGCTTCCATGTTAACACAAGTAGAACAGTCAAGTTTTTAAATTGTATTTAGGAGATAATAAACCAGAATGTTGTGTTATTCTGCTTGCTGTAGATCGATGCCGTCTCACTGTTCCTGCTGTACCTGGTGGAGATGATCTGCTCCGGCCTGCAGATTATCTACAACACTGATGAGGTATGTGCTAACTCAAGGGTGTGTAGTACATGCTTGTTTGCAGTTTTGGTTAACAATGTGATTCAAATGTGCTTAGAAAATAGTCGTTACTGACATCTATTAATTCGGAGATGGTATTTTCAACCTTTGGTAGAAGTGTCTTTCTGGGAAAGTGTTTTTTTTCCCTTTTTTTGGTGCTGTTCTTATGGTTACAGTATTTTTTTGCAATTTTTGTCGCAAAAAATGATGACTGAATCAAGGGGTACGGCTTATATGCGCATAAATTAGACTTGACATGCACAAAACTGCAAGGTTACGAAGACAAAACTGCATAACGCAAGACAATGCGGCTGATACGGTCATTTATTTCAAAATAGAGAAAAGATAAAAAGATTGAACACTTAACTAAATGTATTTTGATGCCTCTGAAAAGGTGAAAAACTCACTTCTCTTCAAAGTAACACATTTGTACTCCCTATTAAAACCATGAATATGGAGGTGAAAATTGTCAATCAGGAGGCGGCTTATATGAGAGAAATTGTAAAGTTCAAGAATTTTAAGGCATTTTTAAGGGTTCGACTTATATGAGAGAAATTGTAAAGTTTAAATATTTTAAGGCAGTTTTAAGGGTGCGGCTTATATGAGAGAAATTGTAAAGTTCAACAATTTTAGGGCAATTTTAAGGGTGCGGCTTATACGTGAGTAAATACGGTAATTTAAAGGTATAGTGAGGTTAAATTGACGATTTGTGAGTGCTGAACCGGCAGAAAATTGGGTCTAATTTTGTCTAAGTTTTTGCTATTGACGTTTTCGTAACTTGGATCTTAATTTTGGATCTTGAGGCACTCATTTGCATAATTAGGACAGACGATCTTACTGTCAAATAATGTTAACAATAAACTCAATAACCCAACTGAAATGACAAACGTCAACAAAAGACTTTTTCCCAGAATAATATAAATATATATTTTTTTAAAAATGCATCTTTAACAACCTCCTTTGTCTTATAAAGTGACACATCACGAAATGCCTTATGCCAGCCATTTATTCCCCAAACATAAACACACAAAACTACTAAAAATATTCCACACTTCAAAAACAAAACTATGGAATGCTCAGTCATAAATATTTGTGCCGCATGATTAATGCAATCATTTTGCTCAGCAAAATAAACAAAACAAGTCCACCATACGCTCTGCAATGCACCGATGGTCTGATTTAATATGATTTTTTTCCCCCCTAGCAGTTATTCATATGAATGTCTACCTCACGAAATAGAAATATGCTGTACAACAACAAAAAAATAAGCAGAATAAAAACATTCTCCAGCCATTTTATGGACTATAATTGACGTACGAAATGACTCCGTGCCAATTGTTCTCGCACAATAGGACGAGAAATAAGGCGAGATGTCAGTTAAGACGCATTAATACACACTGTCACATTAGCAAAGGCCGAAATACCATGACAAATACACTGGTACAAGCTCCGCCCCCTCCCCAATCCTGATTTCTGCTTCTCCCTGCAGCTTTGTCATTTTAGATTACATCTTCAATCATTCAAGTGCAAACACACGTTTCCACGAAAAGCCTTCCAGACACTTTTGTGCTTTTTCTCTTGAGTTTTATTGTTTTTTTTTCTTCCCTGTTGCTTTGCACTTTATACATATTTTATGTTTGCGGATGACTCAGCTACGGCACCCTTTCTAAGAGCATGTAGCTACTTCTGTTTGTTTCTGATATAGTTGTACTTCTACGTGCTAAAATAATTGGTTCCAGTACTTTTTCGTACGTTGAAAATTTTGTAAGTTGAAAATTGTGGAATTTGAACATTTCATAACTTGAATTTTTCGTAACTTGAATTTTTCGTAACTTGAATTTTTCGTAACTTGAATTTTTCGTAACTTGAATTTTTCGTAACTTGAATTTTTCGTAACTTGATATTTTTGTAACTTGAACATTTTGGAACTTGAACATTTTGGAACTTGAACATTTCGTAACTTGAACATTTCGTAACTTGAACATTTCGTAACTTGAACATTTCGTAACTTGAACATTTTGTAACTTGAACATTTTGTAACTTGAACATTTTGTAACTTGAACATTTTGTAACTTGAACATTTTGTAACTTGAACATTTTGTAACTTGAACATTTTGTAACTTGAACATTTTGTAACTTGAACATTTTGTAACTTGAACATTTTGTAACTTGAACATTTTGTAACTTGAACATTTTGTAACTTGAACATTTTGTAACTTGAACATTTTGTAACTTGAACATTTTGTAACTTGAACATTTTGTAACTTGAACATTTTGTAACTTGAACATTTTGTAACTTGAACATTTTGTAACTTGAACATTTTGTAACTTGAACATTTTGTAACTTGAACATTTTGTAACTTGAACATTTTGTAACTTGAACATTTTGTAACTTGAACATTTTGTAACTTGAACATTTTGTAACTTGAACATTTTGTAACTTGAACATTTTGTAACTTGAACATTTTGTAACTTGAACATTTTGTAACTTGAACATTTTGTAACTTGAACATTTTGTAACTTGAACATTTTGTAACTTGAACATTTTGTAACTTGAACATTTTGTAACTTGAACATTTTGTAACTTGAACATTTTGTAACTTGAACATTTTGTAACTTGAACATTTTGTAACTTGAACATTTTGTAACTTGAACATTTTGTAACTTGAACATTTTGTAACTTGAACATTTTGTAACTTGAACATTTTGTAACTTGAACATTTTGTAACTTGAACATTTCGTGACTTGAACATTTCGTGATTTGAACATTTTGTATAGAGGTGTACTTTATATGTAAATTACGTAATTAGTTCCATGGTTCTCACAAAACGAACAAATCAACCTTTTCCATTTACAATTTTTTTGTTATTGTCCGATGTTTTTGCAGGTCTCTTTCATCCAGAATTTGGTGTTTTGCGTCGAAAGAGCCTACAGGGTGCCGGACTATGGCATGTGGGAACGAGGCAGCAAGTACAACAATGGCAGCACTGAGCTGCATTCGAGGTCGGTGGGAATTTTTGCCACCATTAACATACAATTAATGTAAATAGGCCTCGTTTTTTTGGGGCCACAGCAAATGATAAAAATGTCAAGAATACGGCCCGCACCACTGTCTTCAATTCAACCTACATTGCACTTTTCAGCATTAAATCTAGATCAACTTGATTTTATGAGGCTGTACTGTTTTAAATATAATATTTAGATTTTTTTATTTTTATAAATAGATTAAAATCCGTGAATATTCAGCTTTTTATAGATCTAAAACAGTTTATTTGAGCTTTTTTTTTAAATATATTTTTAGATTTTATAAAATTATTTTTGAATGAAAAACAGAAAAAATCATGAAAAAAATGACAATTATTGATTTAAAATGGGGAAAATCAGGAAATGTAATATCCATCTATACTCTTCATTTGAATTTAATCCTAAAAACGAAAGTCGGCACTCTCATTTACTTTCCCGGGCCACACAAAATGAAGCGGTGGGCCAGAATTAGCCCCCGGGCCGCCACTTTGACACCTGTCATTTTTTTTTTGGGAAACAACTGTAGTCTTGTTTAATACATTGTGGTAATGAGTCACTATTAATAAAGATAAAATTGTTTTTTACAGCTCTGTTGGGCTGGCCAAAGCTGCTTTGGAGGCTATTAATGGATTTAACCTGTTTGGAAATCAGGTATGTATTATTTAATAGACTTGTAACATTTAATGTGGCTCACTTAGATGATTTTGCATGTGGTTTTAATGTATCGTGACACGGTTGTTACTAGCATATGCGGCACTAATGTACTGTAGTGACATAATATATTACAAATTCTAGTCACGGACCAAAAAAAAAAAAATGGACTGAGTTCTTGGTTTCTGTTTTAATAATGGCTTCCGGTGCTGATTTCCCAGTTGACTGTCTCGCAGCAGCGGGTGATATCATCGTGGCTTGTGAATTTTTCATTTTCCCATCGTCTTCTTTGTGTGATATGAATGTGAGGGAAGGTGTTTGTTTTTTTGTGTTTTGTTTTTTTCGGTCTTCTTTTTAGGAGAATTGATCTGAGGCTGTACATCTCTTTGTCATTTTATTTATTTGTTTTTGTCAATTTTATGATACACGCAATGCAAATATTGACAAATTAAAGCTAAATCTTTCAATATTTAATTGGCATATTAAAGTGTGTCAAAGTGGCGGCTCGGGGGCCAAATCTGGCCCGCCGTGTCATTTTGTGTGGACCGGGAAAGTAAATGAAGAGTACTGACTTTCTGTTTTAGGATAAAATTAAAATGAAGAGTATAGATGGATGTTAAATTTCCGGATTTTCCCCCTTTTTAAATCAATAATTGTCATTTTTTAATCATTTTTTTCTGTGTTTTTTAGTTCAAAATTCATTTTGTAAAATCTAAATCTAAATCTTTTAGATCTTTAAAAAACACTGTATATTCAGGGCTTTTAATCCATTTATTTAAAAAAATCTAAATATTATTGTATCATTTTTTTCTGTTTTTAGTTCAAAAATCATTTTGTAAAATCTAAAAAATATATATAAAAAAGCTAAAATAAACATTGTTTTAGATCTATAAAAAAACTGAATAGGGCTTTTAATACAGTTATCTTAATCCATTTACAAATAAAAAACTCTAAATATTATTGTAATTTTTTAAATCATTTTTTTCAGTTTTTAGTTCAAAAATCATTTTGTAAAATCTAAAAATATATTTAAAAAAAATTTAAAATAAACATTGTTTTAGATCTATAAAAAACGGAATATTCAGGGCTTTTAATCCATTTATAAAAAAAAAAAAATCTAAATATTATATCTAAAATGGTCCGGCCCATGCTAACCAACCCGAGTCTGACACAACCTGGCCTAAACAATGAATTGAATCACTTTTCTCTCTCTCTCTCCCTGCATGTGACCCATAATCCTTTGCTCTTTGCATACCTCACCAATTTGCCTAAAAGCCCTGTTCGTCACACTTTTTGACGGATAGGAAAGTCCAAAATAGACCGTGTAGGCAATAAACATCCATAATGCATTTGTACTTACATTAGAAAGTGCTGAACACTCAGTAAGGCATTTTTTTTCTTTCATTCCCTTTTATTTTTTATTATTTTTTGCTAAACGTTTGACTGCTTGCTCAGTAAAAAAGCATCGATTGTCGGCCATTGAAGTGCACGGGATGTTTTTGAGCGACTGTATGACTCTTGTCACACTCCCACGCTGCGCACCATGTCGGTTGGTGTTTAAAAAAAAAAGGGTATTTTTCTGTACGTGGGTTTTTATTCGCTTTGCACGTGTCTTCAGGGTTGCTCCTGGTCGGTGATCTTTGTGGACCTGGACGCCCACAACCGAAACAGACAAACGTTGTGCTCGCTGCTGCCGAGGGAGTCACGCTCACACGTGAGTACACCCACTAATGTTCCTGTGGGAGGGAAAATATAATGCGGGTTATTTTTATGTTGTATTTTTCCTCTGTTCTTTAGTGTTTTATTTTCTACTTTGGTTTCTCATTTGTTACAGTGGTACCTCTACTTACAAAGCGGTACCTCTACTTACAAAGTGGTACCTCTACTTACAAAGTGGTACCTCTACTTACAAAGGGGTACCTCTACTTACAAAGTGGTACCTCTTCTAACAAACTGGTACCTCTACTTACAAAGTACAAAGTGGTACTTCTACTTACAATGTACAAAGTGGTACCTCTACTTACAAAGTACAAAGTGGTACCCCTACTTACATACAAAGTACAAAGTGGTACCTGTACTTACATACAAAGTGGTACCTCTACCTACTTACATACAAAGTGGTACCTCTACCTACTAAGTACAAAGTGGTACCTCTACTTACAAAGTACAAAGTGGTACCTCTACTTACAAAGTACAAAGTGGTACCTCTACTTACATACAAAGTACAAAGTGGTACCTCTACTTACATACAAAGTACAAAGTGGTACCTCTACTTACATACAAAGTACAAAGTGGTACTTACAAAGTACAAATTGGTACCTTTACTTACAAAGTACAAAGTGGTACCTCTACTTACAAAGTACAAAGTGGTACGTCCAACTTACAAAGTGGTACCTCCTACTTCCAAAGTGGTACCTCCTACTTACAAAGTGGTACCTCCAACTTACAAAGTGGTACTACCTACTTACAAATTTTTTTTCGTAAGTAGAGCAGCACATAGAAATACCATAATTTGTTCCTCAATCTTTATGACAAGCCACGACTAACCCTTTAAAATGATGAATATACACCAATTTTGTATGAAATATACATGCAATTGTATGTTTTCAAAACCTGAAAATTCTGAAATTGTAACGTTCATTTATAAATATTGAAGAGTAATTCTCTAATCCAATCTTCCACCACAACAACCACTATCACCACCACCTATACCTTCCCCACCACTACCACCTCAACTTTTACCACCACTATTACTACCATTACTATTCACACCATGTGTTTTCCTGACCAACATTTTAGCTTGCAGCTCCTCTTCCCATCGTGGGCTACGCTCCAGCACCACCCAAACCTCTTGAATGTATAATCTTTCAGCTATTTCTGAATACCCCCTTCATTTCATATTGAGCTCACTCGTTATCATTTCCGACTGTTGTGGAAGACTCACATTTTTGTCTGATTTGAATAATTAGGGTTCTTCATGAAAGATTACTCGCAAAGTAATGTGAGTGTGGAGCACCACTGATTAAAAATTTAAAAAAATCTGGAAGAAGGAGAGCTCAAGAGACTGAAGATTTAACAACTAAATGGACTTTGTTGAGATATGGTTGCTCTCTGGGGCGCTATTAATTAGCAGCTGTTCAATTGAGCTCATGAACCTTTCCCCCCGGAGATGAAACCTGCTACAATTTACCACTGAATGGACTCTAAAAAAGCTCAAGTGCTTCCATTTCTGAGGTTTCATCGCTTCCATTTTTTTTGGAGGAGCTGTGATCTTAATCCCATCTCCTTCCTCCCCCCTCGTCCTCATTGCCTCCCGTCAGATTTGGAATGAAAGCCTAGTGACGACAGCTATGAGAGGTTAATTGCGCACATCAGACTAACGTCAAGATGTCAGCGGGTGTCTGGAACTCGCCATGGCGCCTTGACGCTATGATATGGGGGTTGAAAAGCAAGAAAAAAACTCCACTAAGATTACTAAAATATCAATATAACTTCAGGATTCGGCCTGTGGAGGATTGAGATTCAATATACCGGCCTTCGGGAATGGATAAACATGACAAACAAAGGAAAACCAAGGCTTTTCGTTTGTCTAATACAGGGGTGTCAAACATACGGCCCGCGGGCCGGATCCAGCCCGTCTGGTGGTTTGGTACGGCCCGGGGAAGAAAGCTGCATCGTATAAAAAAAATATGAATTTTCTTTAAAATATGTAGTTCTTGTATTATCCACTAGGGGCGCAGTGTTTTAGTACATGCAGACAACATGAATTGACATTTATTTATGTTCTTATGTTATTCTCTTGTTCATAATATATTGTTCAGAATGTAAAAGGAAAATTCTTTTAATAAACATCTGGATAATTGACTCATTCTTTGCACTAATTATTAGTATTGGTGACTAATACAAAGGAAAAAATGGGCTTATTGTTAGTTTTATGTCATTTTGCAACACGTTTTCTGGTCCGCTTGATCTCAAATTAAGCTGGATTCAGCCCGCAGACCAAAGGGACTTTGACACCCCTGGTCTAATATCTGTAATTAAGTGTAAAAAATCACTGCAGTCATTTCCCAGATCTTAGTTTGATCATTTGGTAATTTGCTTTTTTATTTTGGCAGAATACAGATGCAGCTTTACTACCCACCATCAGCTACCCGGCATTCGCCGTGGATGACGACGCCCTCTACAGTCAGACACTGGACAAAATCGTACGCAAGTTGCGTGGAAAGTACGGCTTCAAGCGCTTCCTCCGTGACGGATATCGTACGTCAAATGAAGACCAGGATCGGCGCTACTATAAACCTGCTGAAATGAAGGTAAGGTAGCACTTTTTGTTGTTTGGGTTTTGGTAGATTAACAATATAGTGACACCAGTGGTATCTAACATGAACATATATATGTAAATATGTAAGATTGTAACCAAGGGCTAATTTCCATCTTTAGTCCCTTGTGTAGGTTGAAGATAAATGATGACACGTGTAGCACAGTTTTAGACATCGTTGTGATCGCCATTTTGTTGGTCTAATAGCCAGGCTTTAAGATGATTGGCCAAGAGGTTCAGAGATGAATGTTTACATATGCTAATTTTTATTGAGTTCAAGCTATGAAGGGTGTTTTGGCTAATTTAGCAGTCTTTTTGAAGGGAACTACACAGTCACCTCTAGAGCCAGCCATTGTTGATAAATTGTATTTTTTGGAGACAAAATCTTGCAGTGGAGGAGGAGTTTTGTGTTGGAAGATATCTAAGCATATTTTATATCTGTTTATGAGTACATTAATTTTGACAGACGTAACTGAAACAAACATTTTTTTAAGGGAACTACACAGTCACTTCTAGAGCCAGCCATAGTTGAAGTATTGGATTTTTTGGGACAAAATCTTGTAGTGGAGGAGGAGCTTTTTGTTCATATATGATATTTGATTTCAATTCATGAGCCCATTAATTTTGGCAGACATAACTGAAACAGGCATTTTTTTTGTTGGAAACTGCACAGTCACCTCTAGAGCCAGCCATAGTTGATGTATTGGATTTTTTGAGGACAAAATCTTGTTGTGGAGGAGGAGCTTCGTGATGGAAGATTTTGTAAATTAAGCATATTTGATTTCAATTAATGAGTCCACAAATTTTGGAAGACATAACTGAAACAAGCACTTTTTTGAAGGGAACTACACACTCACCTCTAGAGCCAGCCATAGTTGAAGTATTGGATTTTTTGGGGCAAAATCTTGCATTGGAAGAGGCGCTTTATCTTGAAATATTTTGTAAACTATGGTGGCATCTACATGTTTAAAAGTATTGTTTCAGTTCAGGTGCTAGAGTTTTTTTTTTAAATATTTGACAGTGTGTTCTTTGGTTTTTCTGTCCAATACTGCTTAAAAATACTTTCAATTAGTTTTAGTGTTGTCTTTTAGGACGATGACCAACTTATTACTCAGCATATACAGTGAACAGTAGCTTGTATGATCTATTTTTTGGACCAATCAGAGGAATTTTAACATTACACATACATACACAATCAGGACTTTGAAGACAATACTGCAACTTTCTTTGTGGTGGTATGGGTGGGGTATGTTTGTAGAACTTTACACAATGAACAGCCAATCGAAATGATACTCGTCTTGGCTTTTCAAAGTTCAACTTCAGAGGTGGATACTCTAACCTGGCTGAAATGGAAAAGCAATATGACCTTTTCTCCCATCCGTCTATCTTTTTGTGTCTCCTGGCAGCTCTTTGATGGGATCGAGTGCGAGTTTCCCATATTCTTCATCTTCATGATGATTGACGGTAAGCCCCTCGTAACAATACCTTGAATGTCTCGCAGGCAGCCCCGAGGCTCAAGTCCGCACAATCCCAGAATTTAAAGGACTTAACAAAGTGTGAAATTTTGTGAATAGCCTGAAAATAAGAGTCAGAGAAATGCAATTTAAAGGATTATTGGCATTTAAGTTAAAAGTTTTACTACTACAGATTTTTACATACTAATTTAATGATGAAATTTTGTTAAAGACTTGTTAAAACTAAAACATAATTATTGAAGTTGTACTTAAAAAAAATTAAGTTACGTGATGGTCAGTGTTAGTAAAAATATGATCGAGCCACTAGAGGGCGTACGACTAAATAAAAAAAGTAGACGAATAGCTAGTTTTCCAAAGTAGACAGGGGTGCCCAATCAGTACGCACTAAATTTAAGATTCTGTAGATGTCGCTGTATAACGCTGACAGCTTGTCTGTTTGGGTACATTGCTTGCTGACACGCTATATTTATACATTATGCTTAAAGCATGACAATATTAACAGCCGACAATTGGATTTTCGTATACTAACAGTGACCGAGATCGTCCAAAATGAGTAAAATGAGATCGGTTTTACAAAAAAAACGTACTTAAAAAAAGTTGTTATACAGCGTACACTTTGAAATGAACAAAAAACTTTTAAAAATATGGGAAAAACAGGTATCCAAGTTCAACTATTAGTCAGACGGAAAAAAATAGTCTTATATAGTGTATTGTCAATTTCCCACATGTGTATTAACCATTTTCTGATAAAATATTGTATTTTTTTGGAAAGGAAACTACTAAAACCGCCACAATAAAAGTAAAACTAAACATAATACGTACAAAGAAATGGTCAACAGTTTCTGATTGTGATTCCAATCTTTCAAATTCAGTAAAGTACTACCTAAGGTGATGATTACAGAAGGATGAAGAACTTTCCGCCATTTTATTCAAGTACTTGTGGTTTCTTTGTTGCAGGGGTCTTCAGAGGAAATCTTGCCCAGGTGAAAGAGTACCAAGACCTCCTCGAACCAATCATCTTTCAGTCTTACGAAGGCAAGTAGTCCCACGGCGCCCATTGAGCGAGACAATTCGTCAGATAGAATCTACGGAACACATGCCTCAGCGATTGGGTTGTCACTCTAGGCTACGCCGTGGTTCCCAAGTACTACTACGTGCCTGCCGACTTTGTGGAAGCCGAGCAGAAACAGCACGGCAGCCAAAAACGCTTCCCTAGCAACTCTGGACGCGATGGCAAACTTTTCCTGTGGGGACAAGCCCTCTTCAATATCGCCAAGCTTCTGGGTAAGTGTTAGGTTCATCAATCGATATACTTTAATAGGTGCTCTGACGTTTGGTCACTGGTCTTTTGGTCGCCGGTCAAATGTACTTGGATATTAAACAGTACTCGGATATTAAACAGTACTTGGATATTAAACAGTACTTGAATATTAAACAGTACTTGGATATTATACAGTACTTGGATATTAAACAGTACTTGGATATTAAACAGTACTTGGATATTAAACAGTACTTGGATATTAAACAGTACTTGGGTATTAAACAGAACTTAGGTAGTAAACAGTACTTAGATAGTAAACAGTACTTAGATATTAAACAGTACTTATAAACAGTACTTATAAACAGTACTTATAAACAGTACTTATAAACAGTACTTAGATATTAAACAGTACTTAGATATTAAACAGTACTTAGATATTAAACAGTACTTAGATATTACACAGTACTTAGATATTACACAGTACTTAGATATTACACAGTACTTAGATATTACACAGTACTTAGATATTAAATTATCTCTTAGATATTAAACTCTTTAAATATTAAACAGCACTTAGATATTAAACAGTACTTAGATATTAAACAGTACCTCAATATTAAACAGTTGTTAGATATTAAACAGTACTTCGATGTTAAACAGTACTAGGATATTAAACAGTACTTGGATATTAGACAGTACTTAGATATTAAACTCTCTCTCTTGGAAATTAAACTCTCTCTTAGATATTAAACTCTCTTTCTTAGATATTAAACTCTTAGATATTAAACTCTTAGATATTAAACTCTTAGATATTAAACTCTTAGGTATTAAACTCTCTTAGATAAAACTCTCTCTCTCTCTTAGATATTAAACTCTCCCATGAATATAATTTTGAGAGCTGGCTTCAACAGTAAACTCTACGGTTCATGGGTTGGGTGAATTTTAGAGGTTTTTGTAAATGATATCTTTGATCCGTTAATGAGATTTAGGATGAATTAAGAAAATTTCATTTTAATAATGTGTCATGGTTTTGTCTTTTTTTGTATGTCCAAGTTGACGAATTAATCAGCCCCAAGGACATCGACCCTATTCATCGCTACGTTCCTCGTCAGGACCAACGCAACGTTAGCATGCGCTACTCCAACCAGGTCAGTCTTTTGTGCTTTTAATGTCTAGACACACTTTTGCAAAGTTGAATTCTCAGAATGTGGTCGGTCAAAAGAAAAGGTTTTATGTTATTCCACTTAGAAGTATAAGAAAGGTCTGCAATTTTATGGTGAGAGACAGAATGTAGATGTTTATAAAAAAAACTGTGAAAACGGCAGATTTGCAAAAATCCTTTTAGAAGCTTAGTGTGAATTTTTGGTTTTAATGGTAAAAACATTTTTAGGGTTTGAACATAATTAATCAACTGTTCCTTCCTGCTCCAATTTTCGGAAAATGCTGTCGTTTTCTGAGAAGTACTTTCTTAATCCTTTTGTCAGGCTTTTTTTGCGCTTTTCTTTTTGACGGAATAGTGCATTATTTTAAACAATTATTTATAGAATTGTCTTTTGAATATAATTATCTTTGATCCTGGGAGAAACTGATAATGTTTGTGTTAGTGTTGCCAAGGGGATACTTCAATGTACCATTTTCACATTTTTATAAGCTTTTAAAAAATATATATATTGCGACTTATCGCAAATTCACCTATTTTTCTGCAATTAATTAATTTAAAAAAATTATATATATTTTTTTAAATATTTCACTTTGCAATTTTTTTCTGCAAATAATTATTTTAAAAATATATATTTTTTGAATTATTCACTTTGCAATTTTCTTTCTGCAATTAATTATTTCGATATATATATATATATATATATATATATATATATATATATATATATATATATATATATATATATATATATATATATATATATATATATATATATATATATATATATATATATATATATATATATATATATATATATATATATATATATATATATATATATATATATATATATATATATATATATATATATATATATATATATATATATATATATATATATATATATTAAATTATTCACTGTGCAATCTCTTCTGCAATTAATTAATTTAAAAAATATTTGTATATATATTTTTTTTCTTATTCTTTTTGTATTTTTTTTCTGCAATTAATTAATTTAAAAAAAAATTGGGAAATGATTGATTTTGCAATTTTTAATGCAATTAATTCATTTAAAAAATATATATATTTTTTAATTAATTAATTGCATAAAAATCGCAAAGAAGTGAATTCACAATAAGTAAAGTTCCGATAATCGAGGGAAAACAGTTATTTTTTCACAAACCAAAAACCAAGACATTAAAATAACAATAGTAAACAAATAATACAAACAGTTTTTAGCTAGCAATAGCCTCAAAACAACATTACTACAGTCTGCATGTAAAAAGAACATTATTAAGTCGCAAACCCAAACACACTATGGAAAAAAGTGTGACCTATATTCCATAAACTACTGTACCGTGTAAAAAAAAAAAAAAAGTGTCGCAAGAAACCCCCCGAGTAGAGCACTAAAAATAGATTGAAAAATGCTGACATGTAAAATGTACTCATAATGTACATAGGTAAGACTCATTAAATTGACATCTTCAGCAGAAAAGACAAAGTAGGGTGTTATTTTTAGTGTTGTTTTTTATATTGAAGGTTTGAGCCATATTAATCTAATAGTCCAATGGGGAGCACTCATGCAGACTTTAATGGATGGCGTTAAATTCTTACACGTGAGAAAGCAGCAATGCCGACGCCCACACACGCGTGACCACTCGTAGCCGTTGTTAGCTCTCGAGGAATTATCCTGGTGAGATAAATGGATCTATCCATGGCCCCTCTGTCGGATTGGAGGGTCGGCAGCGAGGGTGATGAAGAAAGAGTTCAATTTGCTTTAATGTAGCGTGTAAAGTGCCAATTCATGTTAGGCTGATTTTTTTATTTTGCTCATTTATGTTAAGTATCGTTTCATGGGATCATTCTTATGCTTTCAATTGGAGTGTGTTTTGGTCCTAGTAGATGTCCAATACATTTGAAGTGGGAGGACTGACAGCTTATGAATAATTGTGAGCAAGCTAGTTTTTGTTGCAAGAGAATCTGTACTTCAAAATTTGTAGTAATATAATCACAGGCATCGTGTTTATTAGTAAGATACTATATTTACTCGCATATAAGCCCATTTGCAGATAAGCCAGATCCTTAAAATTGCGTTATTATAGTTGGATTTTACAATTTCTCTCGTATAAGCCGCACCCTTAAAACTGCCTTCATATTGTTGAATTTTACAATTTCTCTTGTACAAGCCGTACACTTAAAATTTACTTAAAATAGTTGAATTTGACAATTTCTCTCGTATAAGCCGCTCCCTTAAAATTGCCTTAAAATAGTTGAATTGTACAATTTCTCTCATATAAGCCGCACCTTTAAAATTGCCTTAAAATGATTGAATTTGACTATTTGTCTTGTATAAGCCGTACCCTTAAAATTGTCTTAATATTGTTGAATTGTACAATTTCTCTTGTATAAGCCATACCCTTAAAATTGCCTTAAAATAGTTGAATTTTACAATTTCTCTCGTATAAGCCGCTCCTTTTAAATTGTTGACTTTTACTATTTGTTTTGTATAAGCTGTACCCTTAAAATTGCCTTAAAATAGTTGAATTTTACAATTTCTCGCGTATAAGCCGCCCCCTGATTCATAATGTTCACCTCCATATTCATGGTTTTAATAGGGAGTACAAGTGTATTACTTTGAAGGGAAAATTGTAAGAAAATCATCGTACGAGGTATTTCTGAGATACTGTATGAGTAATGGTTAGTTTCTTACTGCAAAACAGAAAATAACCAACACATACTAAATCTTACTTTGTCAAAATCTACTGGTGAAAAACAATATAAATATAAATTGTACCCTTGATTAGTCAGTCATCATTTTTTTAGTTACAAATACGGCTTATATGCGAGAAAATACTGTAGTGCAAATGACAACAAACCCTGTTGTACTCTAGCTCTAAATGTTCTATTTCCAACACTAAAATGTAACTTTAGGTGTCACAGTTTTAACAAAAAACATGTATATGACCCTCCGTTTTTAGGTTCAAATTGGAGTCACACAACAGCTATCATACTTCCCAGTAGATGTCACTGTATTTCTGCACTTTGTGTATTTGCGTTTGTGTGTATTTTGTTCAATATAATGTGTTCCAGCCCGTTTAGCTCGAAGGGCGTAGATGCATTTCATAGTGTGTCGCATAAAAAGCTCGCCGCCAGGAAATGAAGCGATCAGACGCCACGCCGCAGTCGTCGTCTTCATTTGTCCGCCGCATGTTGCAAATAACACGTTCACTACACTGCCACATTGAATCACATAAATGGAGTATAAAATGGCAGATAAGCCATTTGAAAATAACTGCGCCGTAAAACTAGTCATAGCAACGATTCGATTGGATGAGCAATTTTCTTAGAGATGCCGGATGACGTATAACACCCGATTTTGCCCCCACCGCAACTCCATATTTTTTTTATTTTTTATTTAGCCCTCAGGAAGACAGTTTTCCGCAACTTATGTTACAATCGAGGAAAAGACAAGACTTATGATTTCTTCTTTGGGGTCTTGTAAAAGCTTTATATGAATACACTTGTGTTCCAGTTGATTTGGAGTGTTTTGGTTGGTGTTTGTGCCGAAGGCTGGATTCAAACCTGCCTTGTTTGAGTTTGAGTTTTTTTAATAAGAGATCATATCCATGTTAATGAACATGTATATATATGTATATATACTGTATTTTCACGACTATAAGGCGCACCACATTATAAGGCGCACCCTCAATGAATGACATTTTTTCAATATATAAGGCTCACTGTATTATAAGGCGCACTGTCTATTTTAGAGAAAATATTAGACTTTTAAGTGTGCCTTATAGTGGTGAAAATAAGGTAATTGCTATTGACTTCCAGGTATGAAGCACTCACTCACTACACAGTCACCTCTAGAGCCAGCCATTTTGGATTTTTTTTTGTAATAAATCTTGCAGTGGGGGAGGAGCTATATGATGGAAGATGTTGTAAACTAAGATGGCATCTGCATATTTCACAGTATTGTTTCAGTTCAGGCATTTGTGTTTTTCTAATATACGACAGTGGTGGTTTTTCATTTTTGGTTTTCTGTTTTTTTTCCACATATAAGGCGCACTGGATCATAAGGCGCACTGTCTATTTTGGAGGAAATTTAAGACATTTAAGTGCCCCTTATAGTCGTGAAAATACAGAATATTATATTTCAATATGTAAGGTTTTTGCTGAGGGCTTTTGTATTTTTTCGCATATTAGCCTTCTTCGCGTATAAGCCGACCCTTTAAAATTGCCTTAGTCGTTGAATTTTGCAATTTCTTGCATATGAGCTGCCCCCTGATTCACAATTTTCACTTCCATATTCATGGTTTTAATAGGGAGTACAAATATGTTGCTTTGAAGGGAAAATTTTATGACAAATCATCGCATGTGGTATTTCTGAGATACTGTATGAATCAAACGGATCTTATGCTAGATTGCACTTTATTTGCGTTAATATCATAAGGAAGTTAAATTAAAAAAGGAAGTTATGTGAGCAGTACAACCCGGAAATATGTCCCTAGCGGTCTTGTTTGTCATTCCTAGATCAGATGGCGGCGCCCAGAGCGATCAATGGCACATTTTTTTTCACATTTTATGCAAGATATGATTTATTTTTTTCCTTAAATTTCATTCATATACTTCAAAATTTATTTTGTTTAGTGTTTCATCTGTTTATCCTTTCTCTATTTTGAAATAAATGACCACATTGGCTGCATTGTCTCGCATTATGGGGTTTCGTCCTTGTCACCTTGCCGTTTTGTGCATGTCAAGTCTAATTTGTCTTTTTTTTTTTTTTACTAATATGGCTTATATGTGAGAAAATAGGGTTATTTTCATCTTTATTCCCTTGTGCATGTTGACGGTAAACAATGACACACACGTAGCACAGTTTTAGACAGTGTTTTGATCGCAATTTTGTTGGTCTAACAGCCAGGCTTTAAGATGATTGTCTTTTTGAATGGAACAACACAGTCACCTCTAGAGCCAGCCATTCCTTGTTGATGTATTGGAATTGTTTAAACTAGCTGGCCTGAATCTATCCCACTGCGTTTTGACACCCCTGGTCTAGCTGATCTTGTCTCTTTGCTGTTGTGTCCTTGAAACTGTCCTCAATATCGCCATGGTTACAGCATCAAAGTGGCACGGGGTGCCGGAACAGCGTGGAAGTCTGTCATGGCAGATGAATAGGAGTAGGGGGGTCTTCTTCTTCATGCGGTACTTTTCGATGGGATGTGATTAGGCCTTGATATATTCTAAAAATATCTTTTTTGTTGCATTCTTCATGTTTTTCAAGGATGAAATGATATTTTTTTCCCGTCTTTTTAGCTCAATACGTCTCCAAAATACACTTTTTGCATTTTCAGCGTCCAGACTTGGAATTCTTTCATCTTTAAACCTGTGACACGTTCAAATGCCCTCATCAAAAATAGGAATCTGCACGCCGGGGCGTGAAAGGAAGGGGATTATATTTCATTTTAAGATGGAGTTTGTGAGTGAGTGAGATGGGAGGAGTTTTCTTGCTTCAACTTTTCATGAAAAAAACGTTTTTTACTTTTTTATTTTTTATTCCTTTGTGATGCCATGCTCACTCACTGGGATGCAATGTGACCGTGAAAAGAGTTGCTCAAACTTCTACATTTCCAATCTTTTGAATGATTTAACAAATTGCCCCAAAAAAGGGGGAGGGTGGCTGGGAAGACGTGAAATGAAGCTAAAAAAAATGGATGCGATAGGAATTCAATTGAAAGCGTAGCAGTGTGATGTCGACTTGTAGAATAATTCCAAGAGCGTACTAGGATGAGTTGGTCCTATTTGGGGGGATTTTTGGGGTCTGGAATTTGGGTTTGGCTTCTAAATATGACTACCAGACAAATGACCTATTTTCACTGAGTACAATATTAATATGTTGTACCTATACATTATACGTGACTTTTTTAAAGTTACATATTTATGTTTTTATTGTGGAGTAGCACCATTAATTTCGCGTGACTGGACGTTTGGTCGCCAGGTGTATATAATTTTGAGAGCTGGTTTCAACAGTAGATATTTTGATTTTAAACTCTCTCTCTCTCTCATGAATCTAATTTTGAGATGTTGTCAAATGTCCGGGCGACCAAACGTCCGGGCGACCAAACGTCCGGGCGACCAAACGTCCGGGCGACCAAACGTCCGGGCGACCAAACGTCCGGGCGACCAAACGCCCGGGCGACCAAACGCCCGGGCGACCAAACGTCCGGGCGACCAAACGTCCGGGTGACCAAACGTCCGGGTACCCAGCTATAGACATAGCAAAAGAATGTGAAGTATTAATATCTAAATAGCAATTCAAAAGCCTTTATTTCAGGCACTCAGACGTTTGGTCGCCCGGACATTTGGTCGCCCGGACGTTTGGTCGCCGGACTTTATATGCAGCTGTATAATGACAATAAAGGCTTTTGACTTGATATTTAGATATATATTAATACTTTACATTCTCTAGCTGTCTATAGATGTAATATATTAATATTAACTTTTTGTTCATTGTACTTGTGTACTTGCATTTCTGTATCGGCGCGAAAACAATAATAAATAATAATAATGGAATAGTAATGGGGGAGATCCAACTTTGCAGTATTTTGTTTATCGCGGCCATGTATTGGTCTACATTAACCGCGGTATTCGAGGGATTACTGTACTTTTTAAACTTCATTTTTCTCAATAATACCTGAAGCTCCTCCTTAGATGATACAATGTCCGTCAATTTGACTTTTTATAGCGCCATAATGTTTTAAGAGCTACAGGGCAGGATTACAAAAGAGGACGGAATTTCTTGGTCCATCACCCGCATTTGCTCTTTCAGGATTTCCACCTCATTTCCATTCCGACAGTGCGGAGGTTGCACTATGCTTCCGCCCACTGTCAGCTCGTGCTGAATCCTGATTTTGCCTCACATCCATTCATGTCCCGCGGCATCAAAGTCGACTCACGTCAAATCAATTAGCTTTTGTTGGGGGCCGGCCTGAAAAAAACAGCAAAAAAAAATATTCCATAGGGCAAAAAAAGTATATTTACGAGGGTTGTCCCTGATCAGAAATCGGATTGGAAATGGAGTCCAATGGCGTCTTTTACAAGGGTTAGGAATCGGGTAAAAAAATATTTCATCTAATTTTTAGTGTCCAATCAGCCTACCATGTATTTGTTTGGAATGCGGGAGGAAATCGGAGTACCCGGAGAAAACCCACGCAGGCCCGGACAGAACATGAAAACTCCACACAAGTGGACCGACCTAGATTCGAACTCAGTTCCTTCACTGTTAGGCCAACACGCTAACCACTCAACCACTGGGCGTAAAAAAAAAATCTTTTTTGTTTTACTTAAAATGTTTTGCCATGGCAGTTAATGAGTTAAAGTAGAGAAATTATCCAAAAATGTAATGAAAGGTCACCCTTTTTGAAAGATATCTTGAACTCAATGGGTTCTATCTGGTTATATAAATGCATATATATTTTTTAAATGAGATTGATACATTTACAAGCTTATCCTATCATACTGTTAACTTACTGTTTAATGTAAAACTTATTGTTGACTTTTTTGCCCCGTTATAGGGCCCCATAGAGAATGATGTTGTGGTCCATGTGTCGCTGATAGCTGAGAGCCAGAGGTACATTGTTTGTTTCTGTTTGTTTGTTACCCTATTATACATTTTTGCCGCCACCATTACTATATTTTCCACACTATAAGCACCTTCATTAAAAAAAATGTTAAAAAAATGTTTCAATCATAAGGCGCACTGGATTATAAGGCGCAGTAGCGGTTGTGTAGCACTCTTACAAATATATACTGCAAGTGACTGTATATTATCCAAATGTGATTGATGATGTGGACGAATCAGAAAATATCTGAATTTTCAATTAACAAAATAATTGCTCCCAATCTCTGGAAATAAGATATATTTATATTTTACTGTGCACGCACTATTTGTTGATTTATTTCATTTATTTATTTATTTATGTGCAGGCTGCAGGTTTTTCTGAACACATACGGCATCCAGACGCAGACACCACAGCAGGTGGAGCCTATCCAAATCTGGCCACAGAAGGAGTTAGTCAAGGTAATTCATACAGTCGTATAGTACATTGACAGAATGTTAGAGCACGTGTGTCAAAGTGGCGGGCCGGGGGCCAAATCTGGCCCGCCGCCTCATTTTGTTTGGCCCGGAAAAGTAAATCATGAGTGCCGACTTTCTGTTTTAGGATCAAATTATAATGAAGAGTATAGATGTTGATAAATGTCCTGATTTTCCCCCTTTTAAATCAATAATTGTCATTTTTAATCATTTTTTCTGATGTTTTTAGTTCAAAAATCATTTTGTAAAATCTAAAAATATATACAAAAAAACCTAAAATAAACAATGTTTTAGATCCATAAAAAAACGGAATATTCAGGGATATTAATCCAGTTCTTTGAATTCATTTATATAAAAAAAATCTAAATAGTATATCTAAAATGGTCCGGCCCATGTGAAATCAAGTTGACATTAAATTGACATTTTATGGATTGATTTCTCTCCAAAATACAGCCGTTTATCATTTTAACATCACTTTGCTGACATATTTCCTTGTTGATAGTTTGAGGAACTATTAGTCTGAAAAAAAGCATTTTTTAAATAATATATGAAGAATCTATTTTCTTCCTTTTGCATTATTTTCAGATTTTGACAAACATTTCCTATCCAAGTATACAAATACTAGCTTTCTGAAATCGGTCATCTATTGTACATATCTTTTTTCTTGAAAACTTAAAGCTTTTTTAAGATTTAAAACCCGAAAAATGCCAAATCTTCACCAGAATTGATCAAAAACAGAGATCGCTCATTAATATTTCTGATGTTTTTCAGTTAAAACATCTTTTCTTGTCAATCCTTCACCAGCAAACAGTTTGAAGTGATTACCTTTTGTTGTCGTGTGGCAGATGTTAGATTCCCTAAGCAAGTTTCCTCTTCATTTTGCATCAAAACGGAGGATTTTAGAAAAATAGCATCGAACTAATCGATGTGGCAATCAGTCAGATTACATGTGAGCAGCCTTTCCTACTTTTGATTGTCGCATTCATCTAAGACAAACTCCCAACTCCACGTTATTGATTCCCCGCCGTACTGCTCTGCTTAACCACCATTGATCAGCATAATAGCCCGACTGGTCGCCATTTCCGTTTCCTACAACCACACAATGTCTTTTTTTCGCCCCGTTCATCGTTTTTGTACCACGTTACAGGAAATCAAACCTGGACAAATGCGTTTTGTAAGCAACAATGCAGTACGACACATGATTGATGGATCTTGATCCATATCTGGCAACTTTTCCTGGATTTTACACGTTTTTTAATCATTTCAAATTGTGTAGGGTATTTTTTCAAGTATTTTTTTGTAAAACTGATCTTGTTTTACTCATTTTGGCTCTAATCCGGATCGTCTTGGACACGAAAATGTCATCGTCAACTGCTAATATTGTAAATTTTTGAGTCAGTCACTTAGATATAATATTCAGATTTTTGTTTATATAAATTGATTAAAAGAAGGGGATTAAAATCCCTGAATATTCAGTTTTTTATAGATTTACAAATGTTTATATATATATATATATAGCTTTTTAAAAAGAATTTTTAGATTTTACAAAATGATTTTTGAACTAAAAACACAGAAAAAAATAAATTAAACAATGACAATTATTGATTTAAAAGGGGGAAAATCAGGAAATGTAATATACATCTATACTCTTCATTTTAATTTGATCCTAAAACAGAAAGTCAGCACTCATGATTGACTTTCCCGGGCCACACAAAATGATGCGGTGGGCCAGATTTGGCCCCCGCGCCGCCACTTTGACACATGTGATCTAGGAGTATTTAGGTTGTGCCTTGAACACCATTAATTGTGCCATTTTAATGCGTTACCCATGTCAAATAACCTCGAAAAACATTATTTTATACGTAAAGTATGAATAAGCAAGCAACAAAATATCCGTCAGGCATGAACAACCCCATAGTGGACCACTTCCAGCCCGCGAGCCACCCATTTAACACCCCATGGCCTCTCACAATGTCTCTGAGCTGAGTTGCTTTATGCAATATTCAGGAGTACTCCCTATGGACCAATAGGCAGCTTCTTCCATGGCTGACGACCAATAGGAGGCCAAGAATTTCAAAATGAATTTGACAGAAATACAATTTAACATCAATGTTGTTGACGAAGGAAATGAAAAAATATCAGTGTTTGTTGTCGGCCATCATTGCTACTTTTTCCTCAGTTTTGTGGTATCCTTCAATGCGTTTTAGTGCCAAATTCACTCTATGTTTACCCGCCCGCGGGTTAGAGTGAAAATCAGAGCAAGCGGTGGGATTTAGTACAGACTCCAAATTAATAGAGCACTTTGTCGAGTGGATAACTGTAAAGGCATTTTTCGATTTTCTGCCTGCCGCTTAATGGACTATTCCTGAGCTTCACACCACTGCTTGTGTAATCCTTCTGGACGGATGAAAGCTGACCGTGCGAGCACAAGTGTACGCCACTTTAGCCGAGCGTGTAACACGGAGGGGAACATCCACATTTAAACCAAGCTTTGACTCACCTACATGACTTTCTATGTCTCCGTATCTGAAGGAATCTGGTTTGACTTACCTTGCTTCAAAAATGACGTTCAAAAGACTAGTTCAAGGGGTGGGTTCAACTTTTCAGCCCGGGGGCAACACTTTAAACGTTTGACAGATGGGCGGAGTCAGTACGAGATAGGATACATCTAAAAAAGTGCATCCGTTAACAGTACATATGAAAGATAAACAGGTAAAAAGGATGAAAGTATTAACATACTCATCACTCATCATTAAAGTCAAAAGTATAAAGTGCAAAGTCGAGTCAAAAGGAATGTATTAAGAAATATTAAAATGACCTAAAAAATGTGACAGATGGGCGGGGTCAGCACAAGATAGGATACCTATAAAAAAGTGCATCTTTTAACAGTACATATGAAACAAACAGAATAAAAGGACTCAAGTATTAACATACTCATCATTAAAGTTAAAAGTATAAAGTACAAAGTGAAGTAAAAAGGAATGTATTAAGAAATATTAAAATGACTTTAAAAATTTGAGAGACAGGGCGGGGTCAGCACAAGATAGGATACATCTAAAAAAGTGCATCCGTTAACAGTACATATGAAACAAAGAGAAAAAAGGACTCCAGTATTAACATAGTCATTATTAAAGTATAAAGTACAAAGTCAAGTAAAAAGGAATGTATTAAGAAATAATAAAATGTCATTTAAATCTTGGTAAAAAAATAAAACATTATTTGGACAACGTCGGCAGGCCGAATTAAAACGCCTTGTGGGCCGGATGTGGCCCGCGGGTCGTAGTTTGCCCATATAAAATAACTAAATACAAAATAATCCGTTACCACACTGGAAAAAACACATAAAAATAGGATATTACAATGGAAAAACTTTAAAAAATTACAAATTTTCGAATTCACCCTCTACACCAGACAGACACATGCTCAAACTATGGCCCGCGGGCCACATCCGGCCCACGAGGCGTTTTAATCCGGCCCGCCGACATTGTCCAAATAATGTTTTTTTTTTAAAATTTTACCAAAGATTTAAATGACATTTTAATATTTCCAAATACATTCATTTATACTTACCTTTATACTTTTTACTTTAGCGATGAGTATGTTAATAATTTTGTCCTTTTTGTCTCTTTATGTTCCATATGTACTTATAACGAATGCACTTTTTTATATGTTATCGTATCTTGTGCTGACCCCGCCCATCTGTTATGGCATTTCATCTTTGTCACCTTCCAGTCTAATTTGTGCGCATATAAGCCGCACCCTTGATTCAGTCATAATTTTTTTAGCAACAAATACGGCTTATATGCGCGAAAATACCAAAATTGCCCCTAATTCTTCACCTTACTATGCCTTACTGTCCCTAATACCTATAGAACATCCCATTTTCTCCCCACACAACCACCTCGTTCGTAGTCCTCATACTTCATACTGGTGATGTCACGCACTCTTGTGAATTAAACTCGCCTTGACCAGCTGCCTCATTGCTATTCTCCACAGGAGATCGCAGTCGGGTGCACAAGTTGTCCTCACCTCCCTCTTGAGCGTATGTGAGGAGTGTGTACCACATTTGTAATTCTACTCCATCGTCTACCATCATTTTTGTGGACTAATACACACATTCCTGCTCTTTACTTACTTTTTAACCTGTTTAATTCTAATTGGAACAACCTTTAAGCCACTGAATGCAGGAGAGGAGGAGCATAGTTCCCCCTTTTGACTAGATTTGGGTACTGCACTTCTATAGAGTGATGTAGTTACAGGATGGAAATACATTTAGTGCATTTTTAAAGAGGTGAATTGAATTTTAAATGGCTGGTGTGGAATTTTATATGAGGAACATTGGTGTGCACATATTCGGTGTTGTTGTTGGGTTATTTTAGGTTAGTTTTATGGGTTATATAGGTCAATTTAGTGGAAAATGTCATAGATTGCGGTTAGTGTAGCATTCCAAGTCGATCTCAAGGGCAATAAAGGTGCAGGCCTGATGTATTCGGCTCACATAGCAGGTGGGGATTTCACACCTCGGAGTCAGGGGGGGGGGGTTTGGAATCAATGCCCGACTCGGCTGTCTTTGCATCGTCTGATTTGGGGATTTCAGAGACACGATGATAGAAAAGAGGCTGCTCTTTGCTTTTCTTAACGCCATCTTTTCATGCGGCAGAGACACTTTTATACTTTGCTCCTTTTATAGAAGCAAGCCGATGTAATTTTCCGTTGTCAAGATGTGTGTTGATGTCCAGTGTCGGTGCTCGGATGTTTGGTTGCTGGACGTTTGGTCGCCGGACGTTTGGTTGCTGGACGTTTGGTCGACCGGACGTTTGGTCGACCGGGCGTTTGGTCGCCGGATGTTTGGTCGGCCGGACGTTTGGTCGACCGGACGTTTGGTCGACCGGACGTTTGGTCGACCGGACGTTTGGTCGGCCGGACGTTTGGGTGGCCGGACGTTTGGTCGCCCCGACCTTTGGTCGCCCCGACCTTTGGTCGCCCCGACGTTTGGTCGCCCCGACGTTTGGTCGACCGGACGTTTGGTCGCTGGATGTTTGGTTACTGGACATTTGGTTGCCGGTCTTTTGGTCACTTTTGGAGAGAGAGTTTAATATCCAAGTACTGTTTAATATCCAAGTACTGTATACTATCGAAGTACTGTTTAATATCCAAGTACTGTTTAATATCCAAGTACTGTTTAATATCCAAGTACTTTTGAAAACGGTAAATATTTAGATATTAAACTCTCTCTCGTTCACATTTGTACTTTCTATTAAAAGCATGAATATGGAAGTGAAAATTGCTAATCAGGGTGCGGCTTTTACGAGAGAAATTGTCAAATTTCAATGATTTTACCTCAATCTTAATGGTGCAGCTTGGCCCATGCAAACTCCATACAGTGAGAACCCACCTGGATTGGAGGGTTCAATCTATTCAATCCACTCAAATTCCACATGCAATGCAGAAACATTGTTTTGATGCTGCCATTGCTGCACTTTAAGCCCCCCGGGGGATCCGTTAAGAACCCCGCTAATGGTGTTCTGGGGACTATTTCATTAGCGCCACATCTCATCGGCATTACTGATAATAACGATAGCAGTGGGTGGTCGTGCTGCCACACAAAGGTAATTTCTGAAACAATTGCAACGTCTCAGCTGGGGACGGAATGACCTCCCACCCCCAACGAGATGTATGTTCATTAATTTGGCTGTGCCTGTCTACCCGCAGGCTTACCGCTTCTTGGCTGTCAATAAAAAGCTGGGCCTGAGTGGGCGTCCTGATCGACCCGTGGGCTGCATTGGAACATCCAAGGTATGCTACGGGAGCTAACGTGTATAGCGCATTAACGTCAATTTGATTTCACGTGGACCATTTTAGATAGAATATTTAGATTTTTTTTTTTTAGAAATGGATTAAAAGCCCTGGATATTCTTTTTTTTATAGAGTTAAAACAATGTTTATTTTAGTTTTTTTTAAATATATTTTTGGATTTCACAAAATTATTTTTGAACTAAAAACACAGAAAAATGGATTAAAAAAGGACAATTATTGATTTAAAAGGGGGAAAATCAGGGAATTTAATATACATCTATACTCTTCATTTTAATTTCATCCTAAAACAGAAAGTCAGTACTTGTATGTCCATTTTGACTAGTTTTCCCGAAAGACCCACTAAAATTGTACTGTAAATTGTACTATCGGGATTGAATCGTAATTTGTGAATCATGATATAAATTGTATGCAGTTAAATTATGTTAAATCTCCAGATGCCACCTTAGTTTACAAAAAAAATCAAAAAGCTCCTCCTCCACTGCAAGATTTTGTCCCAAAAAAATCCAACAGATCAACAAGGGCTGGCTCTAGAGGTGACTGTGTAGTTCCCTTCTAAAAAAAAGTGCTTATTTCAGTTACATCTGCCAAAATTAGTGGACTGAATTTAAAATTAAATATGCTTAGTTTAAAAAATCTTCCATCACAAAGCTCCTCCTTCACTGTAAGATTTTGTCCAAAAAAATACAACACATAAACAAGGGCTGGCTCTAGAGGTGACTGTGTAGTTCCACACAAAAAAAGTGCTTGTTTCAGTTACGTCTGCCAAAATTAGTGGACTCATGAATTTAAATCAAATATGCTTAGTTTACAAAATCTTCCATCATATAGCTCCTCCCCCACTGCAAGATTTTGTCCCCAAAAATTCCAATACATCAACTATGGCTGGCTCTAGAGGTGACTATGTAGTTCCCTTAAAAAAGTGCTTATATCAGTTACATCTGCCAAAATTAGTAGACTGAATTTAAAATCAAATATGCTTAGTTTACAAAATCTTCCGTCACAAAGCCCCGCCCCCATTGCAAGATTTTGTACAAAAATATTCCCACACATAAGCAAGGGCTGGCTCTATAGGTGATTGTGTAGTTCCTTTCAAAAACAGTGCTAAATTAGCCAAATCATCGTTTAACTTCAATTTACAATCTTACATATTTACATGAAGAGTTCATTAATATGTTTTCCCCTTATTCAATAAATTAATGGCAAGTTAATAAGCAACTCTTTCCAGTTTATAACATGCCACCACTAAATCAGGATTCCCTCCTTCTGCTCCCCAAAAACAATACAACAAAACATTCAGGCTGTTTCCCTGCAAGAAAGCATTATCTTTGGCTCGAGTGTTCTCTTGGATGTGAACGTGTTATCCCTGCGGTTTGCTACCTCGCGGGAAAATGATTGCTGCTTTTATCCACATGAGCACAATAATTGGATTGTTGTCAGCATCCATCTTCTTTTATATGTTTAGATTTACCGCATCCTGGGCAAGACGGTGGTTTGCTATCCCATTGTCTTTGATCTGAGCGACTTTTACCTCTCTCAGGATGTCATGCTACTGATCGACGACATTAAGGTACACGCCGTGTTACTGCGTACAGTCATGCCTTGAGATACGAGCTTCATGCGCTTGTATGTCAAGTCACTCGTATCTCAAATCAATTTTGTTCCCATTTAAAATGACTAAATAAAAATTTATCCGTTACCAGACTGAAAAAACATCTAAAAATAGGATAGCACCCTCGGCTAATTTGCTCCCCTTATTAATGATTGCATTTTTTAAGCGATAATAAACCGTTCAAATGCAACGTGGCACATATTTACTCACATAGAACGCACTTAAAAGTCTAAAATTTTCAACAAAGTGTACCGTGTACAGTTATGCCTTGAGATACGAGCTTCATGTGCTTGTATGTCAAGTCACTCGTATCTCAAATCAATTTTTCCCATATAAAATAACTCAATACAAATTAATATGTTACCAGACTGAAAAAATCACCTAATAATAGGATTTTTCAATGGACAAACATGTTTTTAATTGTTCTAATTCACCATCTATGCTCACAATGTAACAAAAAAAAATATATATATAGTGGTTATGCTCTGAGATATCTTTACGCAACCTAATTTTTGGCAAAATTTTTGTCCATGTTGCAGAACGCCCTCCAGTTCATCAAGCAATGTTGGAAAATGCAAGGACGACCTCTCTTCTTGGTCCTCATCCACGAGGACAACATCAAGTAACATATATGATAATGTTATATATTGATTTTAAATAACAGTCCGATTTTTTGGTTTATTTTTGTAATTGACAGGAGATACTTTTTAATGTAATTTGTCGTCTCATCAGGGGAAGTCGCTTCAATCCGGTGTTGGACATGCTGGCGTCCTTCAAGAAGGGACACATTGGAGGGGTCAAAGTTCATGTGGACAGGCTTCAGGTTTGTTTTGCTTTAAAAATATTTAATATACTCATATATTGTGATACATGTAAAAAAATTCAATTTTTCCAATTTCACTGACCTTTCCTTGGGTAGACTCTGATATCTGGAGCAGTGGTAGAACAGCTGGACTTCCTGCGTGTCAACGAGGCCGAGTAAGAACCATGATTGACACTCTACTCTCATACTTGTCAACCTCGGCCAATTAGGTCCACTTATTAATGATTGCAATTCCCCTTAAGTGATAAGAAACCGTTCAAATGCAATGCGGCACATATTTACTCATATAGTGCGCACTTTGTGACCGGACCTTTGGTCACCCGGATGTTTGGTCACCCAGACGTTTGGTCGCCCGGACGTCTGGTCGCCCGGACGTTTGGTCGTCTGGTTGCCCGGACGTTTGGTCGCCCGGACGGTTGGTCGCCCGGACGTTTGGTCGCCCGGACGTTTGGTCCCCCCGGACGTTTGATCGCCCCGGACGTTTGGTCGCCCCGGACGTTTGGTCGCCCCGGACGTTTGGTCGCCCCGGACGTTTGGTCGCCCCGGACGTTTGGTCGCCCCGGACGTTTGGTCGCCCCGGACGTTTGGTCGGCCCGGACGTTTGGTCGCCCCGGACGTCTGGTCGCCCGGACGTTTGGCACAATTTGAAATGATCAATAAATTTATAAGTTGACAGGTATGAACACTCAATAGAAACATCATGTTAACATGCAAATATGTTTGTGTAAAAAAAAAAAAAAAGAATCCCAGAGTTCCGGAGTTTTGAAGAACTGGAGCTTCCTAAGCACTCCAAAGTCAAGCGACAGACCAGCACCCCCAACGCCTCCGACTTGGAACAACAGCCTGAAATCAGCGTGGACGAGTGGCTGAATAAGCCCACCGACGAGGTCCTCCAAAAGTTTCATGTGAGTCTAGAAACATACCAAACATTTCTAAGGCAATTTTGAAGGTTACGGCTTATACGCAGGGTAATATGCGAGAAAATACGTTTCAGATTAGTGTACCTAATAAAATGTCTGGGCAGGCCAAAAGTTGCAAACTACTTTGCCACTGTAGTACTTGAGAATGCCTTGTTTTTCTTCCCCATTTCATGCATATTCTTCAATTAATTTCAATGGAAATGAGGTGCTACGCTCTATTATCCATTATCGTCAGGCAAGACACTGAATCGCGTCATTACAATTTCATGGCGGCTTTCCTGCAGCAAGTAAAAAAAATGCCCATCTTGCTTTTGTTTTCTCGTCTGCACATTGTCAATTAACTGCATATTTTGGTCTTCTCGTGAAGGATTGCGACTGCTTGGCCAGCCAAGCGCAGCTTGCTGGAATACTGCTGAGGAGGGATGGCTCGCCTTTACTCACAAAAGGTGGGAAATTCATTTTATTTAATTTTTTTCATTAATTTTTCTTACTTTTTATTAATTTGTAGTGGTATTTTGCCAAAAATTCCGTTTTTGCTTTATGTAAAGGTTGTATAAAATTGGGAAGGCTTATTAAAATTCAAAAATACGTTTGGAGTATATTACAGTAAAGTACTATTTTTACAAAATGCATACATGTGTATATATATATTTTTTAAATGTGTATGTACATGTATGCATTAATATATATTTTTTTCAGCAACACACTTATTTATTTATTAGTTCATTTATTTATTCATGTATTTTTATTACCTATTTATTTATGTCTATATCTGTATTCTCACCATCTTGCAACTGTGACAATGAAATTTCCCGAATACGGTATGAAAAAAGTTGTCCAATCCAATATAATATTTAAAAAGGCAAAAAAAAAAAGAAAATATGTTTTTGTAGAAGGTTAAAGATGACATTTTATATATAACGTTTGCCATTTTCCAAGAGAAAAATGCTATTTGTACAAATCGGGTATTGTTGGATAAAAACCGGGAGTCGTCTTATACTCCGGGTCGTCTTATAATCGCGCCAACGCAGTATGTTTACCTCACTGAAGCAAAGTACCGTATTTTCACGACTATAAGGCGCACCACATTATAAGGCGCACCCTCAATGAATGACATTTTTTCCATATATCAGGCGCACTGTATGATAAGGCGCACTGTATGATAAGGCACATTGTATGATAAGGCGCAGTGTATTATAAGGCGCACTGTATATTTTGGAGAAAAATTTAAGACTTTTAAGTGCGCTTTGCGTCGTGAAAATATGATAATTGCTATTGACTCCCAGGTATGAAGCACTCACTACACAGTCACCTTTAGAGCCAGCCATTTTGGATTTTTTTGTATAAAATCTTGCAGTGGGGGAGGAGCTATATGATGGAGGATTTTGTAAACTAAGATGGCATCTGCATATTTAACAGTATTGTTTCAGTTCAGGCGTTTGCGTTTTTTTTAATATCCGACAGTGGTGGTTTTTCGTTTTTGGTTTTCTGTTTTTTCCATATATAAGGCGCACTGTATTATTAGGCGCACTGACTATTTTGGAGAAAATTTAACTTAAGTGCACCTTATAGTCGTGAAAATATGGTATATATAAATAAAGTAGCAGAAACTGTAGTATTACTTATAACTTTATTGTAGTCAATCTGTTAAAATAAGTGTAATCTGATTTTTATGACCGTTACAAGGCGGTTATTCTGTCCCGGCTAATAAAAACAGAGCCGTTTTTCCTCGTTATGGTTGACAGATTCTTTCTAAATTTGCAGAAAATCTGATGGGAGAGCTGGAGAGGATCTACCGACAAGCTGGCACCCGAAAGCTTTGGTCTGAGTTCATTAACACGTGCACCCACACATTCCCCAACAACACCCACACATCGACAGATTAGGCGTAGTCGCTCGTTAACATTTAACCGGTTGTTTTGTCTAACGACGCGCAGGCTGGCGGTACGCCACGCCGCCGCCATCCTGGAGAAGTTGGCCAGCTCTTTGGCACCTCACATCACCTCCATTGTGGTGGAGGGGAAGCAGGTAACAAACAGAGTCCCGCCCCCGGAGAGGCGGAGCCTGCATGTTAGCCGTTAGCCGCTAGCCGCTTTTTTGACTGACTGACTAGCCGTCGTCGGTATGGAACGTGATGCCAACTTGAGTTTGGCCAAGCGAGCTAGCTCATGAGCTAGTTGGCTTGATCTCACATCATTAACCATCGTGCAGTGGCGCCCCCTGTTGGCTGCACTCTTCAGTAAAAATATATTTCAAGGAAATCTTCATTATTATGGAATTTAAAGATATTGTCCATATTATTTTACTTCGATTTCATTCACAAATGTTAAAAAAAATTTTCCTAACATTTTTTTAAATTTAATTATTATTAATTGCATTTTATTTGTTACAAATGCTGTATTTTTTATTGAAATGTAAAAAAAATCTTAGTTTTACTCCTTAATTAACTAATTGTCAATAATAGACACCCAATTTAATTTGCTGCCACTCTCCCAGTTTAAATAGATTGGACATCTACTGGTGATAGTCCCTTATTTGCGGCCAATTCTCCCATTTTTAATCGATTGGACATCTATAACTCATTTAATTTCCCAGAAGGATGAATCCAATAATGAATAATACTTTAAAATGGCCTATTTTATATTATTTTAATTTTCCTTTTTATCATAAATAAGGATTTTCAATATTACATTCTGCTCTATACAAATATTTTGTTACTATTACTATTAGCGACATTACAGTTAATTAATTTCAACCCTAAATTAACTAAAATATCCATATTTCTAGCCATTATTTTGTCTCTAAATATTAAATGCACAATTTTCTATTTAATTCACAAATACTTCAAAACTTTTAAAACATGTTCTATCTTAAATGCGTACATATTCTATTCCTTCCTCATTATTTCTAGTCTTCAAAATATCCAAATCCTATTTAAACCTCAGAAGCCCACATTAATAAACTCTAAACCACGCACTAACCTGACTCAGCAGCGACCAATCCCAAGTGTATATCGACTCAATGTTGTCATCCCGACTGACAGCAACAATATTTCCCCTTGTTCCCCCATTCATGTTAATTAGCTGAAAATGTATTATTTGCATACACAGCATCATCAGAATAGAAAAAAAAAACACAAAAAAACACAACAAGCAGGGGAAAATCAGTTTTTTTTAGGGTTGTTTTTTATTCTTCTTCCCACTAGCCCCGCTTTAAAATGGTATCCGTGTTCCGGGTTCAATTTACTTTCTCATTTCCCTAACATTGGCCAGCAAGTGAAGCTTGAAATAGGTTGGCCAACAAAACGTCGGCGGATTGACACCGCATCATGCCTCATAAACGACACGCCGAGGGTCTGTTGCTTTTTATTCATCCGTGCATATTTTTTGAAACACATACACACACTGAAAAACACACAAAAGCACATAAAAACACACAAAAACACACTAAGGCACACACAAAAACACACAAAACACACAAAATACACACAAAATACACACAAAATACACACAAAATACACACAAAAACCACACAAAAACACACAAAATACACACAAAACACACAACAACACACAAAATACACACAAAAACACACAAAATACACACAAAACACACACAAAACCCACAAAACACACAAAATACACACATAAAACACACAAAACACACACAAAAACACACAAACCACACTGAAAAACACAAAAACCACACTGAAAAACACACTGACAAACACACTGAAAAACACTGAAAAAAAAACACTGAAAAACACAAAAACACAATAACACACTAAAACACACAAAAACACACGGAAACACACAAAAACACATACAAACACACACATAAACGTGCACACACACACACACACACACACTGATGATTCGTCCTGGCTTATTATTGAAATGATTTCATTTCTTCTGTGAAGATGACTCTGGTTCCACGGTTGCCCCTAGCAACGGGCTGCCACTTTTTCACCTTCCACGAACCAATTTAACAAATACATGCCGTCGACGTTGAAATATGAGTTATCAAATAGTGAGCTGAATCACATAGATGCGTTGAAAAGGTCTATTTGACTTGGTGGATTTTGAGTAAATGATGTCATTTTCTGGTTTAGAAAGTATAAGGAGTATTTATTGGTATACTCCAAAAAGTAGAAAAAGGTTTTATATTATGCGCGCTAGATGTTATATGCTTTTGACCTTGAAATAGAAAAGGTACAAGATTAAAATTAGATGACTAATGATTAAAAAATATACCAATTTTTTTGTACTGCTATTTTTTAAAAGTGAAGTAAATATAACTAAACAAAATCATGCGTGAATTATTTTATTATATGCTTTATTTTATTAAGTTTATTTAATGTTTTATTTCAATTTAATATTCCTGAACAATCCTTAAGTCATTCTACTTTTCATTAATTGTTATTTAACATAATTTTGTTTTAAATTTAATATTTTTGTAAAATTTATTTAATGTTCCCAATTATAAATTTGGTTGAATTTTCCCCAGTGTATTTTATGTATATTTATTTACTTTAAACCGTTTTTTGCCAAATATAATCCTATTTGATACATTAAAACAACAACCTATTTTAGCAAAGCTTTGCTAATGCTAATGTCCAATATAATCTACGTTTAAATTGTTTAAAAATGCATTAAACATAAACATTACTCTTGGTTAAATATGTCCAAAACATTAAGAACTTCTTCTTTCTTAATAGAACAACCTTTAATACTGACTTTTTGATTCATAATCCCATCCAATTTCCCTAAAATATATTTTCCCGAAACCGATCCGATGCCCATATTTTCAGACAAATTATGCCAAGTATACTTTAACCACTAAAAAACACATCGTAAATAAAATCGGAAATTTTGTTAGCCAAAAATTGCTTTGTTTACGATATTACACGATGATTTCCGCACTGGACCGGATTCGATCTGGTGCCCACATCCGATACCGTCCCAAAAATAGTCGTGTAGGGCGCCGATACCGATACTGGACATCGGATCTTAACATGACTAACACCCGCTGTCTTTTCGCCCAATAGGTCCGTTGTCCGTCTTGCTGCCAGTCTGTTAACTAAGCTAGTGGACAGCCTTGCCCCAAGTATTACTAGTGTTTTAGTGCATGGCAAACAGGTAAGTGTACACACGGCGTCACACTGGGGTTAAAAAAAAACACGTTTAGCGGTGTTTACGTCATTAAAATTATGTTTAGAATTGGTAATGTTATTAAAAAAGCAAAAAAAAAACCATAATAATGACAAGCTGAAGTCCATTTTTTTTGTTATTTTTTTGAAAATACAGAGAGAATTTTCATATAAAGTACACTTCTACTTACAAAATTGGCTCCAGAACTTGTTTCGTTACTTGAACATTTCGTAAGTAGAGGTCTACTTTATATGTAAAGTAAAATTATGTTTAGAATTTGTAATGTTATTAAAAAAGCAAAAAAAAACATACTAATGACAAGGTGAAGTCCATTTTTTGTCCATTTTTTTAAAAAAATACAGAGACAATTTACATATAAAGTACACCTCTACTTACGAAATTGTCTCCAGAACTTGTTTCGTAACTTGACAATTTTGTAAGTAGATGTGTACTTTATATGTAAATTCTCGAATTCGTTCTACGGTCCTCAAAAAACTACCAACCAAACCTTTTAAAAATGACCAATTTTGTATGGACAATGTTAGAAACACAAAAAAATGAGCAAAAATGCTAAGTAGAGGTGTACTTTATACGTAAATTCTCTCATTCGTTCTACAATTCTCAAAATCGTCCAACTAAACCTTTTAAAAATGATCAATTTTGTATGGACAATGTGAGAAACAAAAAATAAGCAAAAATGATAAGAAAATTATTAAAATAAATACTAATCATGCCAAAACTTCAAGAGGAAGCTAATGTTAGCATCTAAACAACTTCAAATTATGAATTTAGCATTAAATAGAACCAGTTATTCATAAAAAAAAGGACAAAGTTGCTTTTAACCACACTCAGAAAAAAAATATATGGGAGAGTTTTTGGGAGACAGCCAATGGGAAGCCAGCGTTATGTAGGGAGATTGTCAAGCAGGACACAATGCTATGGTGACACTTTCAAAATAAAATGACGGTTAAATTTTTGGAGGATTTCGTCATTTTGACTTTGTTTTCATATATCGAAGCACTCAATTTCATAAGATGAAAAAATTCATATGTAGAAGCATTTGTAAGTAGAGGTTTTGAAAAATTATATGAAATAAAACACAAAATCTATTGATTGTTGACTGACACGTTCACAATACTCATTTGTGATGATTCCTTGTATTCAAGGACTGGCTGTGTATAATTTAGCATGAGGTTTGTGAATGTCATGTGACATAACAACAACAACAACAATGGCTGCTTGGCTTGCTCATTTCATTGCTCGCAAAAAGGGGAAAATAGATAATGACATTGGAGCTCTTCTCGTAGCTTCCTCCCGCGGGAACGCCCGGTCACCGCCTGCGCCCTCGCCATTTATCACGTCTAGCCTCTGTGCACGTGCCCGCCGATCCCCCCGCGACCCCTGAAAGAGCGCCGCCATCGCGTGGCATCTCAAGTGTTTCTGGGAGATTAGCCTTCTCCTTTTGAGACCTTTGCTTTTCTCCAGTTAGCTTTTTTTATAATCCATTCGAGCACTTTTAGGCGGCGTTATGTTCAAGGATCGGAAATTGTGCATCTGCATAAATAGAAAATCTTTTACTTTAGTTGTAGTACTTCCCACAACAGTATATACTGTATTTTATAGCATATATGCTGTATAGGTCGATCAATATAATGACACCTGAAGCAAGGGTACGGCTTATATGCGCATAAAATAAACTTGACAAAGGTTATGGTTTTTCTTAAGATTTTCCCTTCAAAGTAACATTTTTACTCCCTATTAAAACCATGAAAATGGAAGCGAAAATTGTGTATCAGGGGGCGGCTTATATGCGAGAAATTTAAAAATTATACGATTTTAAGGGAGTGGCTTATACGTGGGGGCGGCTAATATACGAAAAAATATGGTACTATATTATTTATTTTGTGTATACATGTGAATATGTGTATATGCGTTTATATGTATATGTGTATACATGTGTATGTATATGTGTATATATGTGTATATGTGTTTATATGTATATATGTGTATACATGTGTATGTATATTTATATATGTGTATACATGTGTATATATATGTGTATACATGTGTATATATATGTGTATACATGTGTGTATATGTGTATACATGGGTATATATATGTATATGTGTGTATACATGTGTATATATGTGTATACATGTGTATATATATATATGTGTATACATGTGTATATATGTGTATACATGTGTATGTGTGTATACATGTGTATATGTGTGTATACATGTGTATATGTGTATACATGTGTATACATGTGTATATATATATATATATTTTTTTTTTACAATTTTTATTTATTTTTAAATTTATTTTTCAAACAATATCATTTCTCCCGCGTGATCATTTCCTAAAGCAAGATTCAACCTCGGATTTAAAAAAAAAAAATGGGTTCCATGTTTTTCAATTAAAGTTCTCCAATGACATTTTACTGCATTAGCCTGCAGGCTCTTATGAAAGTGTAAGCACTGGAGCACTCGTTAAATCCTAAATTATAGCAAAATCCCCCCGTGAATTGAAATCATTAGTTGACAGCTTGTTCCCCAGTTCAAAAAATGTCGTTAGTGAATCGGACTGCATTGCTATAATCTCTTTTGTAATTATGGTCAGGCAAGAGAATTTTGTTTGATTGGCTAGTGTGTCTAAAATGAGAATGGACGACGTTTAAAGGAATTTATTTCAATGCCGTTTTTGTTTTGCTATTGATATCATTGAATTCACATGATTTGGAACCATCCTCCTTTAGTAAAAGTTAATGTTGTGTCGTTTTTTATGATTTTAATTCAAATTAAGATGATAGTAAAATATAGAGCTTTTTGAAGAAATTGAAAAAAAATAAACTTTAACTTCCCATATTTTCACTTTGTTTTTTAGTAAAAAAAAACAGTACAAGCATTAAATTGCTAAACAGAGTATTTCTTGTTTTCCGCTTATTTTATTTTCTGTAGATTAAAAATATATTTTGCTAATTATGAAAATATTTAAAACAGGCAAATTAAGATTTATTTATTTCTAAGAAAGTTCCAATATTTTTTGAATTAAAAACTGAATATTTAATATTATCTATATATCATATGTATATATTTTTTATCATATTTTTTTCTAATATAAAAAATAAAAATATAACAATATATTTAATTTTATTTTATTTGAATTATTTCATATTAGAAAAAAATAATAATAATTATGTTTTTCCCTTTTTCCAATAAAAAATCAATTAAATGACAACATTACTGTTTAAAATAAATATTTTCCCCATTACACGTTATTTAAAAAAGTGAAATAAAATTAAATTGATGAAAAGAATACACCAGAATTTCTGCTAAAAGCCTCAAAAATATGATTTTTAAAACTTTTTAGGCCCGTCAGTGATTAAAAAACCCGTCATTTCATCCATCAATTCATTTTGTCAACCTCGACGGGAAACACAACGCCCCCTCGAACCCTAAAAACCACATGTCCCCCAACAAAAAATAGCTTTGACACTCCTGACATCCACAATGAGATGAATCAAGCCCCTTTTTGGGTTCTTGGTCCCATTTTCTAATTGAAGGCGTCTTTCTTCCCAGGTGACCTTGGGGGTGTTCGGCAACGAAGAGGAGGTGATTTCCAACCCGCTGTCTCCCAGCGTTATCCAAGGCATCATCTACAGCAAGTGCTGCCCAATCGGAGGGGAACGTGAGGCCGTCCTGCAGCAGGAACTTGTCATCCATATTGGATGGATCATCTCCAATAGCCCGGAGCTCTTCAGCGGCATGCTCAAGATCCGAGTTGGGTTCGTTATGCTTCATTTTCCTTCTTTAAGTCGGCGTTTAGAATGTCTTTCCAGTTTGTAATAGAGTACGTAGAAGAGTAACGTAATTTTCTCGCCTCTGCGTATAAGCCGTACCTTTAAAATTGCCTTAAAATCATTGAATATACAATTTCTCTTATATAAGACGCCCCCTGATTTACAATTTTCACTTGCATATTCATGGTTTTAATAGGGAATACAAATATGTTACATTGAAAAATCATCGCAGGTGGGTTATTGTATGAATCATCTTTTTTTTAGGTACAAATACGGCTTATATGCGAGAATTGACAGTATTTGTATGCAATTTTTACCTTCATATTCATGGTTTTAACCAAATGTTACTTTGAAGGGAAAGCTGTGTTTAAAAAAAAGAGAATATATATATATATATATATATATATATATATATATATATATATATATATATATATATATATATATATATATATATATATATATATATATATATATATATATATATATATATATATATATATATATATATATATATATATATATATATATGCATTTATACACATAAAAAAATATATATACATGTGTATATATATATTTTTATGTGTATATATGTATATGAATGTATATATTTTATATATATATATATATATATATATTATTCTTTATATATTATATATACTTTGAAGGGAAAGCTGTGTTTAAAAAAAAGAAAAAATATATATATATATGCATTTATACACATAAAAATATATATATATACATGTGTATATATGTATTTTTATGTGTATATATGTATATGAATGTATATATTTTATATATATATATATTTTTTTTTCTTTATATAGACACATGTAGACAAATTTATATAGATTTATTTAAAGAATATTGAAGTACTGTATTTATTCGCATATTAGCCCCTCCCTTAAAGTTCCCATTCCATAAAACCATTGAATTTTATAATTTCCCTCGTATAAGCCGCCCCCCAACTCACAATTTTCATCTCCATATTCATAGTTTTAATAGGGAGTACAAATGTCTTACTTTAAAGGCAAAATCTTTAAAAAAAATCATCACACATCATTTGGGTCAATATCATAAGGCAGTTAAATTCAAAAAGGAAGTCATGTGAGCAGTACAACCAGGAAGTTTGTCCATAGCGGTCTAATTTATCATCCCTAGGTAAGATGGCAGCGCCCTGAGCTAGCAAGTGAGTTTTTTCACGTTTTATCCAAGATGTTTTTTACTGTAATTATGAAATACTATATTTATTCACATGTAGGTGATTGACAGCAGCCTTTAAACAAAAAAAAACGTTTTTACTGACTCATAAGTGTGTGTTCTAATAGCCTTTCCCAGTCAAATTGAGTTTGACCTCAATAAATGGCAACAAACCATCTTTCCAAGGCTAACAGTCTTCCCCGTTTGGCTTCCATAGCTGGATCGTCCAAGCCATGAAACAAGAACTAAAGATCCGAGCATCAGACATGCCCCCCCAGGACATCTACCAACTATCCCCCAGCGACATCAAGCAACTCCTCCTGGACGTTTTGCAACCTCAACACACCGGCCGGTACTCCAAATCTTACTCTTTCTTCCTCATTCCAAGTCTTATTTTGAAAATCCTCCCCATTTCTAATTTTTTTTTGAATCGTCCACATCCATCTCGCCCTATCTACCGCATCATTTTATTAAATCTCCGCCTTCTTCATCTTATCTCATCAAAACGGGACAATTTCTTCAGTTGGGCTCACTTTCGCCCCCTGCAGGTCTTGGCTACACCGTCGACAGATTGATGGATCGCTAAATAGAACTCCTCTCGGTTTTTATGACCGGGTTTGGCAAATCCTGGAGAGGACCCCCAATGGGATACTGGTTGCCGGTACGCATCTCCCTCAGGTACCTTTCAGAGTTATATTTATGTTTATACATATATACATATACAGTGTTCCCTCGGTTATCGCGGTTAATGAGACCGGGACCATCCGCAATAAGTGAATTTCCACGAAGTAGGGATTCCCCTAAAAAAATGCTTAATTTGAATTTAATTCAAAAAAAAATAATTTTTTGTCTATTTTTTTAATGTTTTTTTTTAATTTATTTTTTTTAAATATTTTTTTTACCCCCCTGTATACAGTACACCAGTGTATCCCAACCTTTTTTGAGCCGAGGCACACTTTTTGCATTGAAAAAAATCTCAAGGGACACCACCATCTGAAAATCTTTGTCGCCTATATTTATAATAGTTATTCTCATCGAAGTTTTATCAGCAGAAATCGCATCCAAAATTATTCCAAAATCAAATTTTTCACAATGACCTAATATCACGGAAATTTGGCCTGTGGACCCTGAACAACTTCCGGTTTGAGTGATGCAAATAACCAAGTAAAGCTATTGATCGCATCATTTTATGATTTTTCTCTAAATATTACTTAAATCTCCTAATATTCCGCAAAAAAAATTGTTCTCACACAGACTTTACGTCAGCAAAAGTTGATGCCCTAGAAACCAGACAACTTCTGTTTCGACTTAGAGAAAGAGCAAAAAAATTACTGTTTGACAACTTGAATCAAATAATAGTATAATCTACAATTTTTCGTCCATCATATTTTGATATGATTCTTGTAATAGTTCCATTTTAATCTCCTTATATTCATATACATTTTTCTCTCTCAATATCACATTGTATGACTTCTTGCAATTTCCCACGGCACACCAGTGTGCCGCGGCACAGTGGTTGGGAAACACTGCAGTACAGCATATAGAATACGGGTAGAGATAGTGAAATTCATGTTATAACAAAAAAAACTGTAAAATATGTTGTTTCAATGTAATATTTGTATCTTTTTTTTTTGCCCAAAAAAATCCGCGAAGCTCTGAGTCCGCGGTAGCTAAACCGCGAAGTAGCGAGGGAACACTGTAATGTCCTTTGGATCACCAACAAGTTGCCGCCATTTTTTTTGTTAGCAACCGACTCTTTCTGACATGACCATGTACGAGATGAACTTCTCTCTCCTGGTGGAGGACATGCTGAAGAGTATTGTACTGCCGGAGTACAGACAGACCGTTGTGGAGGTAATTAGACCATAAAAATGCTGAAGGTGAGGTCAAATTCATTCATGATTAATACCACTTATTACCACAAGGGTTGCTGTGGTGCTGGAGGCTATTCCAGCTAGCTGTAGGCAAATTCCACACAGGACCGTTTGGAATCGAGGATTAGACGCTCGATTAGGCAGATGTGCTAACCATGTTTGCAGTCAATTATGGTATTTTCTCGCATATAAGCCGTATTTGTTGCAAAAAAAATGATAACTCAATCAAGAGTTTAATATCTAAGTACTGTTGAAACCAGCTCTCAAAATTATATTCATGAGAGTTCAATATCTAAATATCTACTGTTTTCAACAGTACTTAGATATTAAAAGTACTTCGATATTAAACAGTACTTCAATATGAAACATTACTTCGATATTAAACAGTACTTCGATATGAAACATTACTTCGATATTAAACAGTACTTCGATATGAAACATTACTTCAATAATAAACAGTACTTCAATATGAAACATTACTTCGGTATTAAACAGTACTTAGATATTAAACAGTACTTGGATATAAAACAGAACTTGGATATTAAACAGTACTTAGATATCAAACAGTAATTGAATATTAAACAGTACTTAGGAATTGAACAGTACTTAGGAATTAAACGGTACTTAGATATCGAACAGTACTTGGATATCAAACAGTACTTGGATATTAAACAGTACTTAGATATTAAACAGTAGTTAAATATTAAACAGTACTTGGATATTAAACAGTACTTAGATATTAAACTCTCTCATGAATATAATTTTAAGAGCTGGTTTCAACTCTCTGTCACCATTTGACCGGCGACCAAACGTCCGAGCTGCAGGCAAAACTCATTTATTTCAAAATAGAGAAAAGATAAACAAATAAAATGCTGAACAAAATGTATTTTGACGTCTATGAATAAAATCCATGAAAAAAATAAACCGTATCTTGCATAAAACTTGAAAAAAACCCACTCAATAGATCATCATCTATCAGTAGATAGCACGACAATTTGACACCAAATATTTAAATCAAATCCCCAATCTGCCTCTTCTCCACAATCAGCTACTAATGGTAGTCGCAATTGTCCTGGAGAGAAACCCTGAAGTGGACTTTGCCGACAAGGTGGACTTGGACAGCCTGGTGAAGGAAGCCTTTACAGACTTCCAACGGGATCACAATCCCACCCAAGTCCTTGAAAAACAGGTACCAAAACCTCCATCCTCATCCCACTTGTCCCCTTCCAAAAAAATCACATTCCCAACATCTCCACAGGACTATCCACAGGAATTTTACAACACGCCCCCTGTAGGCCGGAGAGGAACCTCCAGCTACCTGACCAAGGCCGTCATGACCCTCCTCCTACAGGGTGACGTAAAACCCTGCAAAGATGACCCATGCTCCGTTAGCTAGAAGCTACCATGCTAAATTCCCATCAATCTATTCGCTAGATTTGCACGTGGTTGTTGGAACTACAAACTAACAAGGTACTCCGTCCGATTGTTGTCATTCTAACTTGTAAAACGGGGTAGCTACAATGTTTTTTTTATCCGTTTACGCAACACTCGGAAGTTTTGGGGGGAAAAAATGGCCGGTTAGTAAGGAATTTTGAAGGGATTTAAGAGTAGCTAAGTAAGTTAGCATTTTGCGCTATGCTAAAGTGCTAAGCTAAGCTTAGACTTTTGAGAGTTGGTTAAGATTTAAACAATATATGTGGATAAACACCAATTTGATGAGAAATTGGGGGTTTGGTGGGTTTACATTTTTTTGTCAGAAAGACAACTTTTCGGCATTTTACTATGCATGCTAGCTAGTAGCTAATGTCATGCTAATATAGCCAAACTAGGCCTTATTTGAAGAAGGGAAGTGTTCATAAAGTCTTGCTCGTTATGGTGATTTGTTTTTCTGAAAAAGTGATGTTTCAAAATCATAGATTTTAAATGTGAATCGCGTTTTGGCGTTTAAAAACATACGGAATGTTTAGATCGGAAAGGGTTGCATGCACAATTTGTTTTGGTTTGCCGGATGGAAGGAATGACGGAGGAATAAACACAGATCGATATTTAAAAGTACAAACGCTTATTGTTTGTTATAGTAGTATTTAAAATGAGGTATTTTCCAGCTTTCTAGTGTATTTTTTAGAAATCAAATTTGTTAACGATTAACAAAAATACAGTGGTACCTCGAGATATGAGCTAAATGCGTTCTGAGACTGAGCTCGTATGTCAATTTGCTTGTAACTCAAATGTTTCCGATATGAACTAAAAACAAATTAATTTGTTTCAATGTTCTAAAAAACACCCAAAACAGGACATTGGATTGGAAAAACATTTTCTTTTGTACTAATTCGACATCTATTAACACAGTATCAAATAACTAGTAGTTTAATAGTACTAAAATGTGTTTAAAAGTACAAAAATTATACAGGTGGACTTGGATTACAATGCAGAGACACTCAAAAATAAGTTTAATCTAACCTTACACCAAACTTAATTCAAATTTTGTGTTACATTTTGATACCTTCTTGGCTCTATTGGCCCCGCCTCCACCCTGACTTTCACATCCAACCTATCGAGAGTTGATTGCTTTTGTCTTCCCTTCAAAATATTCCCAAAATGATGGACACAAATGTCCTCACAATAGGATAACACACGACCACTTGCCAAGGAGAAGTACTATATACTCCTCTCGTATTACCAAACAAGCTCTGCCATTCGCACTGACTAATGCGAAAAAAAAACACATTTGTCTCGTATCTCAAATTGTTCGTATGTCGGGGCACTCATATGTCGAGGGACCACTGTAACTTTAACAAAAATATGTGGAAACAGCAAAAACGTTCAAAAAGTGTTCGCTTTAATCCAAAAATTGGCGGATATCTCACTTCTCTTTATCATGGAATGTTGCCTGGGTGAAAAGGGAAAGGTTATATTGATCAATTCCACCGAGAAATCCATAATTGGCTGCTCATTAAAGGTTCCCATGTGCCGACACATCATTAGTGAATGGATCCAAGGGTTAAAGAACAAACAGTTGATTGGAAAGACACTTAGAAAATCCCACAATGGACCATTTAACTTGCCTTTATATCCAAATCCTTAAGGCTCCTTTAACTACAGTAGTACAGAGTAGTCAATTTTAACAAAATTGTGTATTATTAGAAGACTATTGTTTGGATCTGATAGATTTCCCTCCACAAAATAATGGGTTTCTTCAATATGATCTGACTTTTATCATTTTTTTTTCAAATTTTGAACTCCAAGTTACATAATTTCTACCTCATTTTAAACCCTAAGCCAACAAGTACCGTATTTTCACGACTATAAGGCGCACTGCGTTATAAGGCGCACCCCCAATGAATGACATTTTTTCCATATATAAGGCGCACTGTATTATAAGGCGCACTGTCTATTTTGGAGAAAATGTAAGACTTTTAAGTGCGCCTTATAGTGGTGAAAATACGGTAATTGCTATTGACTTCCAGGTATGAAGCACTCACTCACTACACAGTCACCTCTAGAGCCAGCCATTGTTGATGTTTTGGATTTTTTGGTATAAAATCTTGCAGTGGGGGAGGAGCTACATGAAGGAATATTTTGTAAACTAAGATGGCATCTGCATATTTAACAGTATTGTTTCAGTTCAGACGTTTGTGTTTTTTTAATATCCGACAGTGGTGGTTTTTCGTCTTTGGTTTTCTTTTTTTTCCATATTTAAGGCGCACTGGATTATAAGGCCCACTGTCTATTTTGGAGAAAATCTAAGACTTTTAAGTGCGCCTTATAGTCGTGAAAATACGGTAATCAATCTGTCTAACGCAAATGCCCGGTTGACTTGTCCTCTGTGGACAACAATTCCACTGCTCAAGTCCTAAATTCCCCGACACGTAGATGTCGTAACTTCACATCGGGCCCAAGGTGACCCCCCCTGGTGGTATCACAATGTTATATTAGGCGGGCGGGGACGGGACAGTAGCCATATTATGAATCAAAGCTAAATGACACTCCCGTCTGGGATCATAAAAGCAGAGCCACTTAGCCACCCAGCTGTTTACCACTTTTGACCTTATAGCATCTTTTTGCTTTCATTTCAATGACAAAAGGGGAAAATTGTGTTGCCGTGGCAACAACACAGACTAAACATTGATTTAACACCATGCAAATTGGAAACAACATTATAGAAAGGAACCTAGAATGTTTGAAATTGCTTCTTGAAGATCAATATTTTCTATCCTTCAAAAAAGTTTGAATATATTTAATGTATTGACAAATATTTTACCTCAAAAATTACAAAAATATTGCAATTATAGTTAGCATTATCAATGTTGGTTTATTACATTGCTCAACCTTCAAATGTCGTTAGAGGGTTTGATCATATGTGCTATTACATGAGCAGACCAGCAGGTGGTAGCAAATATCAACATTTGATACCACTAAAAACCTACGGCAGACTCCATTAGTGTAATTTAAAGCATTCAATTCATCTATAATGTTTAATTTTGTGATTTAGGATGAATATCATGTATCCACATTAATTTTCAATTATAAATAGTGCATGCATTTGTCCGTGACAGGATGTTTGGTCGCCGGACGTTTGGTCGCCGGACGTTTGGTCGCCGGGCGTTTGGTCGCCGGGCGTTTGGTCGCCGGGCGTTTGGTCGCCGGGCGTTTGGTCGCCGGACGTTTGGTCGCCGGGCGTTTGGTCGCCGGGCGTTTGGTCGCCGGGCGTTTGGTCGCCGGACGTTTGGTCGCCGGACGTTTGGTCGCCGGACGTTTGGTCGCCGGGCGTTTGGTCGCCGGGCGTTTGGTCGCCGGGCGTTTGGTCGCCGGGCGTTTGGTCGCCGGGCGTTTGGTCGCCGGGCGTTTGGTCGCCGGGCGTTTGGTCGCCGGGCGTTTGGTCGCCGGGCGTTTGGTCGCCGGGCGTTTGGTCGCCGGGCGTTTGGTCGCCGGACGTTTGGTCGCCGGGCGTTTGGTCGCCGGGCGTTTGGTCGCCGGGCGTTTGGTCGCCGGGCGTTTGGTCGCCGGGCGTTTGGTCGCCGGGCGTTTGGTCGCCGGGCGTTTGGTCGCCGGGCGTTTGGTCGCCGGGCGTTTGGTCGCCGGACGTTTGGTCGCCGGGCGTTTGGTCGCCGGGCGTTTGGTCGCCGGGCGTTTGGTCGCCGGACGTTTGGTCGCCGGACGTTTGGTCGCCGGACGTTTGGTCGCCGGGCGTTTGGTCGCCGGGCGTTTGGTCGCCGGACGTTTGGTCGCCGGGCGTTTGGTCGCCGGGCGTTTGGTCGCCGGGCGTTTGGTCGCCGGGCGTTTGGTCGCCGGGCGTTTGGTGGCCGGGCGTTTGGTCGCCGGGCGTTTGGTCGCCGGGCGTTTGGTCGCCGGGCGTTTGGTCGCCGGGCGTTTGTTCGCCGGGCGTTTGTTCGCCGGGCGTTTGTTCGCCGGACGTTTGGTCGCCGGTCAAATGGTTACTGAGAGTTTACTGTTGAAACCGGCTCTCGAAATTATATTCATGAGAGAGAGAGTTTAATTTCTAAGAGAAAAGTTTAATATCTAAATACTGTTTAATATCTAAGTACTTTTTAATATCTATGTACTGTTTAATATCCAAGTACTGTTTAAAATATAATTACCGTTTAATGTCCAAGTACTGTTGAAACCACCTCTCAAAATTATATTCATGAGAGTTTAATATCTAAATATCTACTGTTTTCAACAGTAGACCAAAAGACCGGTGACCAAATGTCCGAGCATTGCGTTTGTCAACATCAAAGACCATAAACTCCTTTATATAAATTATCTTTTAAATCAAAGATGTTTTTTTTGTACACTACAAAGACAATGAAAAAAAAATGTAGACGATTTAGTTGTATGTATTGAATCATTTTAACTAACTGTCCAGGATGCATTTAAGGTAAAATTTAAGCTAAATATCACATTTTTAAAAATATCCCATGAAAATGTCACCCTGAATGAACTCAAAGAGATCAAAGACACTCTTGAATTTATTGTTTCATGACTTTTAACGGATGTCCTTCCAAAAATTTTGCCCTTTTTGGGGAAAGTCTGAATCAGCGACCACATGGCCTTGAAAACAAAACGTGGCTTTCCTTGAAATTCGACGCATCCCAAAAGTTTTGCAGCCAAGTGGCATCTTGCATACCAAGCAATGTGGCATAGAAGGGTGGACACCATCATTAAAAATGCATGCTTTTGATACTTTTGGCAGGCCAAAATGGCACAATAAAAAACAGGACCATAAAAACAACAACAATATGACAATGATGACCTCTAAACAGGGTCATTGTTATCAAAAATTGAGGATTTTACTAAATCGGTTTAGGGTTATATCTTATATACGTGTTTTTGGGAATATCAAAGATGGTTAGGAGCCCTCAATTAACCTTATAATGCTTATTTTTTAAAGACTTTAAGTTATTGTAATTTTCGTAAACACGCATTCGTGCACATATTAAGTTTTTATTGCATTCAGCCAATCACAGAGCACAAAAAGAGGGACAACCAATCATAGCTAAGGTCGATTTAGCATACAATTAGCTTAGCATGCATGGTTTGGGGATGTTGGAGGAAATTTGGGTCCCCAGAGAAAACCAACGCAAGACCGGCAGAACATACAAATTCCAGAAAGTGAGGTCCTACTTGGAATCGAACCCAGGAGCCCAGAACTGTGAGTCCAATGCGCCAAATACTTATCTGCTTGTTTTAGATTATATGAAATATTATCTCAAAATTTGGCTTATACTTCAGTGCAACTTGTTTTTTTTCCTTTAATTGTGTATTTTTTGGCTGGTGCGACTTATACTCAGGTGCGACTTATACTCAGGTGCGACTTATACTCAGGTGCGACTTATACTCAGGTGCGACTTATACTCAGGTGCGACTTATACTCCGTTTTTTTACTTATGCTTGGGTTTTTTTTACTTATACTTGTTTTTTACTTAACTTGGGTTTTTTACTTATATTCAGGTGTGACTTATACTCAGGTGCGACTTATACTCCATTATTTTACTTATACTTAGTTTTTTCCATATACTTGGGTTTTTTACCTATACTCAGGTGACTTATACTCAGGTGAGACTTATACTCAGATGCGACATATACTCAGGTGCGACTTATACTCCAGTACGACTTTTACTCCAGTGCGACTTATACTCCAGTGCAACTTATACTCAGGTACGACTTATACTCCAGTGCGACTTATACTCAGGTGCGACTTATACTCCGAAATACACAGTCTTCCGTGACCTGGGCTGGCCACTAATGAGCTGAGCTAATGCTAACGCTAATCCTTTCCAACAAACGTCCACTGAGGAGGCCGCTATCCCCGAATAGGTCAACATACATCATCCCAAACTATTTTCTGTGACAAGGAATCGAGCCCGAGGTGATGTCACATTTCCGGCCGCAAAAGTCTTTGCGAGGACCGCTGAGCCGAGCGAGTGGTCACTGCCTCTCAGCTGAGCCGCAGAATGCTCTCTCATTCACTCCAATCAGGGCGGAAAATTGTCAGACAAGAGCCCCGGCACCCTGCCCCACCTACACCCAGGAGTACAAACCCCCCCCCCCCCCCCAGCCCCCTTATTGCTACCCACTAGCCCACCCCTACCCCGCACTCCCTCGCACTCCACTGCCCGGATGACTGGCTTCCTGTGGGCCCCGGCGGCGTTTGAAAGCGGTCAGCAGCATCAGACCAAACAAGCCGGTACTCTGCTGCGGGCTTTGAAGTGGCCCTGGTTGAGAGGGGGTCTTTGATGAGCTCATGTGCAAATGCCCCGGCTGTCATTATTTAGCACCGCCGGTGTTTCTCCGCGCTGACATGCAGCCCCCTTTTGTAGCCATGAGAACACGCGGGAAGAAAGAGGTGCCGCCGTCACACGCCATTAACGTCATGTTGACTAGGACGGGGTTGCCGTGGTTCTCCGTGGCGTACCGGTCGCAATCGTTGTAGTCGTCCACAAAAGCGGCGCGGCTTGACCGCAAGCCCTCGACAAGGGTCTACTCGAGGCTAATTACGTAGAAGTGTATGTGTATGTATATGTATATATGTTAATGTGTATATATGTATATGTGTATATATGTGTATGTGTATATATGTGTATGTGTATATATATTTATATGTATATGTGTATATATATATTTATATGTATGTGTATATATATTTATATGTATATGTGTATATATATTTATATGTATGTGTATATATATATTTATATGTATGTGTATATATATTTATATGTATATGTGTATATATGTATGTGTATATTTGTGTATATATGTATGTGTATATATGTATATGTGTATATATATGTATACGTATGTGTATATGTGTGTATATATAGATAGATATGTGTGTATATATAGATAGATATGTGTGTATATATAGATATACATATAAATATATATTTACATATACATATAAATATATATACACACATACATATATACACTTACATATACACATGTACAAATATACACATATACACATATACACATGTACACGTGTACACGTATGCACGTATACAAGTATACACATATACACATTTACACACATATACATGTGTTTGTGCATGTATACATGTGTGTATGTATATGCATATATATATATATAAAAAAAAATATATTTTTATTCTTTAATTGCTATTGCAAAATATGTGAATGCAAGACGAATACTGCATTTATATATCAAATGTGGGCCCCCAAAATATTATATAGTGTTGTCTCCCATCTTAAATGTGAATTTTAATGTCTCTTGGATTGTCTACTGCTGTTTGTCTTTGGTTTAGAACAAACTTTGAGAAGCTTCCATGCTTTTAAGCAAGTCAGCACATCGGATCACATACACCACTTCAATATCAACATTTTGTCTGTCTACTGACCTCCCTCCATCTTTGCGTTTGCTTTTGTGTGGGTGTCCATGTGTGTGTTTTTGTGTGTGTAGAGGAGAAAGCAAAGTCAAGAAAAATCAACATTAGTCACAAAGCTTCGTCCACGAGGGAACAAATCGATGAGTTTGTCTTTTGTCTGTCGGCAAAAGTGAGGCTGTTTGCTTTTGAGTCGCCAGGCAATCGGATCCTTTGGGGGTAAGAAGCATAATAGTTGTTGGATGTCAAAGTGACACCTGGAATGATAACAAGAATGGACTTTTTTTTTGTTAGAATTTTATACGTCAACCGGAACGGAGCGGGAACTCATTTGAACCTTGGGGGGGTCCAGATCCGGCACCCCCACCTCATTTTGGGCAACAAAGTATATTGTGTGTTGACCCTCTGTTTCGTGCTGAAATTCAAATGAAGATGAACGATTTGCGGAAAATTATTATTGGGTAGTGGTCTTAAACATAAAGCCCGGGGGTGTTTTTTGGACCGGGATAATATTTTTCAGGGACACCTTTATTTTAGGGAAAAAAATTAAATGAAACATTTTTTTATTTTATACTTTTTGGTCAATATTTTGCCGGGACCACTTCCACTTTTTTTAGAAAGAAACTTATTTTTTAGTCAAAATTTTGCTGGGACCACTTTTTTTAGGAAAATAAATAAATTAACTTTTTATTTTTTAGGAAATATTTTGCAGAGAACACATTTTTAGGAAGAAAACAATATTTTTTCAACTTTTATTCTTTTTTAGGCAATATATTTACTTTTTTTTTTAAATGGAGCTTTAAATTAATGGTTTTATCTAATTTAGAATTCTTTATACACTAATACTTCAATTGGATCTAAAATGGGGACTTCAAAATATCATCTTGGGGCCACAAATGGCCCTCAGGCTTCATGTTTGAGACCCACTATCCTATAGGAATTACATAAAAATATATTTTTTAAACATCATAATTCGTGCATTAAATGGGTTGAACTGGGAGGACTGAAAATTAAATAAATGGCAACCTAAATTAAATAAAAATAGATCGAAACCAAAGAGTAAAATGGCTTAGCGTTTACATTTTTAGGCATAATTCTGCTGACTAACCAACAATTTAAAAGAAAAAAAAACATCCCACAAGTAGATCTTTTAAAAAAAGAAAACATAAACCAACTTTCCATTGTTTTAATGCAAATTTTGGCATTTCCCGTCCAAAGCATTTTGGCATTTCTGCCTCGTTTAACCCAAAAAAATAAAAATCCTTCTCCTCATTCTTTCATCTTGCTGCGCTTCACGACATGTATTTCTATTTCAATCCATTTCCAGGCATCAAAGTATGGCCCTTCCCTTCCAGATGAGCCACAAATGAAGAGGATGAGATTATCCACGAGAAGATAGCTTCTAAAAACAGGCCGGCGGCCCCCGTCGCGGCCTGATGAACCTGCCGGCCGCCGCGTGTATTTTTACACGACATGTTTATCCCTCATCCTGTAATTTGCCCTTAAAAGTCTGTCTTTTGGTTTAAAGGAAAGAAAAAAACATGGAGAGAGAGAGCGTGCGACCGCCGACCATCGCCACGGGGATTCGGCGAGGGAGGCCTGACCCCGCGGGGCGAGGATTCTTCGAAAAATGCCGGTATTCTTGCTGAGTTTTCTACAAAATATTCAGAGAGGGTTTTTTTTACTGTTCTTTATTGTCGCTGGAAGAACACTGTTGGTTTTGATTGGCGGTTGATGTACAGAGTAGGGTTGTGGTATTTCCACATATCCGGCAGTTGTGATTGGATCGTGATTTGGAGATCGGGATATGGCGTTTTTAGAGGATTATTGTGGGGGTTTTTTTGTATGAAGTGGTACCTTGAGATATGAGCTTAATTCGTTCTGGGACTGAGCCCGTATATAGATTTACTTGTAAGTCAAATGAATGTTTTCTCATATGAATTAAGTAAAAACTAATTAATTTGTTCTAACCCTCTGAAAAAAAACCCAAATATCTGCTCAAAATTTTACTCGTATCTGAAGAAAAATATCTGCCATCAAAATTTTACTCGTATCTAAAGAACAATATCTGCATCAAAATTTTACTCGTATCTCAAGAACAATATCTGCTTAAAATTCTACTCTTATCTCAAGATAAATATCTGCTCAAAATTTTACTCGTATCTCAAGATAAATTATCTGCTCAAAAATTTTACTCCTATCTCAAGATAAATATCTGCATCAAAATTTTACTCCTATCTCAAGATAAATATCTGCATCAAAATTTTACTCCTATCTCAAGATAAATATCTGCATCAAAATTTTACTCCTTTCTCAAGATAAATATCTGCATCAAAATTTTACTCGTATCTCAAGATAAATATTTCCTCAAAATTTTACTCGTATCTCAAGATAAATATTTCCTCAAAATTTTACTCGTATCTCAAGATACATATCTGCATCAACATTTCACTCTTATCTCAAGATAAATATCTGCTCAAAATTTTACTCGTATCTCAAGATAAATATCTGCTCAAAATGTTACCTGTATCTAGAGGTAAACATCTGCTAAAAAAAATTACTCGTATCTCAAGATAAATATCTGCATCAACATTTTACTCGTATCTCAAGACAAATATATGCATCAAAATTTTACCCGTATCTCAAGATATATACCTGCTCAAAATTTTTCCCCTATCCCAAGATAAATCTGCTCAAAATTTTACTCTTATCTCAAATCACTCGTATATCGAGGTACCACTGTACCTTTAAAGTTTTAACTATCCCCAATTAGACTCGGTCCTCATAAATGACTTAAAGAAACTCCCAAAAAGACAACAAAGACCCACAACCCACAGAAAAAAAACTATAGATTCTATCCCTAATCCGCAGAACTGCAAATCAGACCTGGCAACCACTGGACCACCGTGTTGCCCAAGACTAAATCCGTCATTGAAATCTCGCTTTTGGGTCGAGCCAATCATCTCAATTAGACCGCGCCGTAGGACAAAAGAGGCAGAACAAGCGTCAATTAAGCGCTGCCTTCAACCAAACCTGCGCCTTGTCACGTCCCCCCCTAGAAAAGTGGGTACAAAAAATGGGGAAACCCCCCCTCTACTGGAACAAAGCCAAAAAAACACGTTGTAGGTCGGCCGAAATGGATTTGGCTTGTATCAAAGCCACGGGAAACCGCGGTGGGTTGATTCGGGGATACTTTGGCAGGCGGTGAGTACTCGCTTGTTGTTTGTGGCGTGGTGGGCAACACAAGACCATAACGCAACTCCTGGCTTGGACTTCATTATCCACGTCACCTCTGAAGTCAGTTAGTGAGGCTCGGACCCTGTTTGAGGCGGTGGAGTGAGGGGCGAGTAATGGGGCACGCCATTTTTGACCCACTGAGCCACCAACTAGGTCCAACTAGGCCAGCCTACAGAGCAGAATGGGTCAACTATACTGCGTTTGATCCCCAAAGGACCAAATTGGTCAAAAGATGGTGGGTCAAGTCACTTGTAAAGATGAAAATGTGTGATGGTTGGAGTTGGGTCAATTTATTGGTTACCATTGGTCAACATATGTTTCAAAATGGATGGATAACAGTAAATCAGGACTCAAGATTCAGGTCAAGGGGGTGCTGAGACGATTGGTGGCCGGTCTTTTGGTCGCCGGTCAAATGGTGGCAGAGAGTTTACTGTTGAAACCAGCTCTCGAAATTATATTCATGAGAGAGAGTTAAATATCAAAGTACTGTTTAATATCAAAGTACTGTTTAATATCTAAGTACTGTTTAATATATAAGTAATGTTTAATATCTAAGTACTGTTTCATATATAAGTACTGTTTAATATCTAAGTACTGTTTAATATCTAAGTACTGTTTAATATCTAAGAGAGACAGTTTAATATCCAAGAGAGACAGTTTAATATCTGAGAGTTTAATATCCAAGAGAGACAGTTTAATATCTGAGAGTTTAATATCCAAGAGAGACAGTTTAATATCTGAGAGTTTAATATCTAAGAGAGTTTAATATCTGAGAGTTTAATATCTAAGAGAGTTTAATATCTAAGAGAGTTTAATATCTAAGAGTTTAATATCTAAGAAAGTTTAATATCTAAGAGAGTTTAATATCGAAGTACATTTGACCGACGACCAAAAGTCCGCCGACCAAACGACCGCCGACCAAACGACCGCCGAGCAAACGACCGGCGACCAAACGACCGGCGACCAAACGACCGGCGACCAAAAGACCGGCGACCAAAAGACCGGCGACCAAAAGACCGGCGACCAAAAGACCGGCGACCAAAAGACCGGCGACCAAAAGACCGGCGACCAAAAGACCGGCGACCAAAAGACCGGCGACCAAAAGACCGGCGACCAAAAGACCGGCGACCAAAAGACCGGCGACCAAAAGACCGGCGACCAAAAGACCGGCGACCAAAAGACCGGCGACCAAAAGACCGGCGACCAAAAGACCGGCGACCAAAAGACCGGCGACCAAAAGACCGGCGACCAAAAGACCGGCGACCAAAAGACCGGCGACCAAAAGACCGGCGATCAAAAGACCGGCGACCAAAAGACCGGCGACCAAAAGACCGGCGACCAAAAGACCGGCGACCAAAAGACCGGCGACCAAAAGACCGGCCACCAAAAGACCGGCCAACAAAAGACCGGCCACCAAAAGACCGGCCACCAAAAGACCGGCCACCAAAAGACCGGCCACCAAAAGACCGGCCACCAAAAGACCGGCCACCAAAAGACCGGCCACCAAAAGACCGGCCACCAAAAGACCGGCCACCAAAAGACCGGCCACCAAAAGACCGGCCACCAAAAGACCGGCCACCAAAAGACCGTCGACCAAAAGACTGCCGACCAAAGTAGTCAACATAGATAAGTATAATTAGCTATGCTTGGTTGTCCTTTGTCTCTCTTTGTGCCTTGCGATTGGCTGCCCAGTTAGCTAGAATAGGCTCCAGCATCCCCCGCGAACCTCGTGAGTACAATCGCTTCATAAAACAAAAGTTTTATCATCCTCCCAAGTAGTTGTTTGCTACTTTGTCGCAACCCGAAGGCGTCTACTGTCAGCATTTGGCCCGGACCACTAACTCGGTCTGTGGAGATAAACCAGGAGCAGTAAAGTAGTCTCCAGATGTCCTGTAGGCCGTTGCAAAAAGCGCTGACTCACGAAATGGCGAGTATGGTCTTATCGGCGGATACCCGACACCCGCCATCCTTTGCAGCACAGCCGTCAAATTGACGCAAAACAAATGCAACCCTGTTATTCGGTATTAGGAAATCTAAAGACCCCCCTAACCCAGCCCCCTACAAAAAAAGTAGATCAGGTGAAGTCAAGCTGTCGACAAGTCACGCTTGGCGTTGATGTACTCCAGCGTCCTTTCGCTATAGGTACAATCTCGTACAGTTATGTGGAATGTACATATCTGGAACATAATCTCGGGATCTGGTTTACAGAAAAAAATTGCTACATGGCAGAAGTCTGTGTTATTTTTTTTTCTGTCTTTGTATACACTGACAGAATTGTACTTTTTACAGTATTTAAATGTCAGTGATGCTATTTTCAGCTGTTTTTGTTTTGGATTTGGCAACTTTGAACTGCATTTATTGTCATTTTCCAAGTATAATGGGATTTAAAGCTTTACCACAAAGTGTACAAATAATAACAACCAAGAAAATACATAAATCTATAAATATTTTAATTATATTGCCCATAAATTAAAGTAAAGATTACATAAGTAGTCAACAACAATAAGTAGTGCAGTGCACAAATAACAACAACAATAAACTAATAAACATGATCAATAAAGAATAATACAAAATTTAAAAATAAATAAATAAGTAGTCATACAACATAAGCATAACAAATAATAATAAATATAAAATCAATAACTAAGTCTTAATTAAATAAGTCAACAACAGCTGAGTAGGACAGTTTACAAATAACAATGATAAACAAACAAACATGATCAATAAAAATATTAAAAATAAACAAATACTCAACATAATACAACAGAAGTAGTCCACAACAAATAATTGTAAATCAATACATGAATTGTCAACAACTTAAATAAGTAAAATCCACAAATAACGAATACTTTTTGTTTAAGGTATTTTTTAAAGCGATTTACATGAGTTTTACATGAGCTTGACTGTCTGGGTACATTGCTTGCTGACACGCTATATTCATATAATGAAAAGTGAAAATACTTCAATATTAGCAGTCAACAATGACTTTTTCGTGTCCGGATTAGAGCCAAAATGGCTTCCACGAGATCGGTTTTACAAAAAAACGTATGTAAAAATATCCTGTACGCAATCTGAAATGAACCAAAAAACGTATAAAGTACGGGAAAACTTATACATTGACAGCTATGTCATTAGTATAAATACTTTTAATAAAAAACTTTTTACAAAAAAAACGTAGTAAAAAAATCCCGGTACAAAAGTTATTATATGGCATATGCAATTTGAAATGAACCAAAAACGTATAAAATACAGGAAAACTTATAATTGACAGTTATGTCATTAGTAAAAAATAATTTTAATAAAAAAACTTTTTACACAAAAACGTACGGAAAAAAATCCCGTACAAAAGTTGTTATACGTCTTACGCAATATGAAATGAACCAAAAATGTATATAAAATTCGGGAAAACGTATAAATTGACAGCTATCTCATTAGTACAAAAATAATTTTTATAAAAACGTTTTTGCAAAAAACGTACGTAAAAACATCCCCGACAAAAGTTGTTATACAGCGTACGCAATTTAAAATGAACCAAAAATGTATAAAATACAGGAAAACTTTTAAATTGACAGCTATGTCATTAGTAAAAAAATAATTTTGATTAAAAAAAATACAAAAAAAACGTACGTAAAAAAATCCCGTACAAAAGTTGTTATACGTCTTACGCAATATGAAATGAACCAAAAATGTATATAAAATTCGGGAAAACTTATAAATTGACAGCTATCTCATTAGTACAAAAATAATTTTTATAAAAACGTTTTTGCAAAAAAAAACGTACGTAAAAACATCCCAGACAAAAGTTGTTATACGGCATACGCAATTAGAAATGAACCAAAAACTGTAAAATTCAGGAATTTTTTAAAATTGACAGCTATGTCATTAGTGAAAAAATAATTTTGATTAAAAAAAAAATACAAAAAAAACGTACGTAAAACAATCTCGTACAAAAGTTGTTATACGGCTTACGCAATTTGAAATGAACCAAAAACGTATAAAATTCAGGATAATAATTTCAATAAAAAAGTTTTTTGGACTTTAGAGGAATTTTGTCAATGGATAAAACAGCTCGGTTTTCAAGTGTACGTATTTGTAGGAAGTATTTCTTTGGTGTACTCCTCATAAAAAAGGGATAGTGGCTGAGAAGACGAAAAAATCCTCCCAATGGTCTCCTCAGGGTTTTCCAAGGCGAAGTGGGACTGGACGTAACGGATAGAACAGATGCCGGCCGTCTCCAGATGGAGCATCTGTGAGCTTTGCTATTGAGTTTCACCATTTGGGATTGAAAAGCTAGCCAGGCCAAAAGTCGCAAACAGGAGTACAAGTTGAGCGCCTCGTTGAAAGATAAGAAGGATGACGGGGGAAATACGGCAAACATCACCTGCACATACTTGCGTTTTTTCCCCCCAAAAGAGTAGAATGCATAAAGTATGGCTTGGGTTTGCTTGAGAAATATCAACAAAAAAAAGCTGTTTTTATTTTTAATCTGCATTTTTTACAGCACTTTGATTCATTCATTTTCTGAACTGCATACAATTAGATTAGAAATAGACTAGATTAGATAACGTCAGATTGGATTAGATAGCGTTAGATTGGATTAGATAATGTTAGATTACATTAGGTTACGTTAGATTATGTTAGATTATGTCAGATTGTTATATTATGTTAGATTATGTTAAATTATGTTAGATTATGTTAGAATGTGTTAGATTATGTTAGAATGTGTTAGATTAGGTTAGTTTACATTGGATTAGATTACATTGGATTATATTAGATTAGATCAGATTATATTATATTAGATTACATTATATTATATTAGATAACATTTTATTAGATTATATGACATTTGATTAGACGACAATAGATTAGATGACATTAGATTAGATAAAATTAGATTAGATGACATTAGATTATATTAGATTAGATGACATTAGATTATATTAGATTAGATGACATTAGATTAGGTTATAAAACATTAGATTAGATGATATTAGATTAGATGACATTAGATTAGATGACATTAGATTAGATGACATTAGATCACTTTAGATGACTGACATTAGATTACAGTAGATAACATCATGAAGAAACTACAAAATCCTCATCAGACCCCCCCTGCTGGCCAGATTTCCACCCTTTATCAGACCACTTCTGGTCCACGAGCCTTATATTGCATACAGTAACCCCCCATGAAAAAGCACTTTCCCCCACAACTCCTCTAGCACCTCCTTAGCGCCTGAGCAACAGACACGATCGCCACAAACACACGCACACACGCACACACACACACGCACACACACACACGCACACACGCACGCACGATCTCCTCTGCCTCACTCTCTTGATGCTGCAATCTGATTGGTCCAAATCCGCACTCGCGGCTCCCCCTTGAGCGCAACTCGCTCCCTCATTTAGTTGCAGTCGCACTACCTGCCTCGCACTCGAACTCGAGTGGACCTCACCTGAGGGGGGTCCGCGATGCGCGTGCACACACTGCGCGACGATGGCAATATTTGGCATGCTTTTGCACCCCAGGCGCAATTTTAGGAGCCGCCAGGTGGTGTGAGACGACCCCCCCAAAACCGACACCGGAACGACCACCAAGCATGGATTGTCTACTTCTTCTCATTTGGGGTCTACCGATGCCGCGGGTGGGGGGCTGCACCCCGGCGAGGTTGATCTCCACCTTGTTGACCTGGAACCTCATTAAGGTATTTAAAATGTCACATTTTGGGGGTTTTGGGGGGTCTACAACTCATTTAAAGTTTTGTTTGAGAGGGACGACTACCGCAAATAATCGATTTATGGTTAAAATATACTTTAAAGATATTTAAATTTGTATACATGTTGTATTTGAGCTTGTAAATAGCAAATGTTGGTGTTCATGTTTAGGTATTTAATGTATGGACATTATTTTAGCATAAAATTAACATTTTAGAAGTTAATATCATCGCAGTGGGACAAAACATTCACATGGGATAGGCTCCAGCACCCCTGGCGACCCTTGTGAGGGTAAAGTGGTGCAGAAAATGAAGGAATGGAAATTTTTTGATGGAAAAAAGTTAAAATATTGCATTTTTTAATGATTTTTTTTCATTTAAATAAAAAGAAGAGAGTAAATATGTTTAACAAATAAAATCTATATTTTTTTACTTTTTAAAAATTAAATAAAACGTTTTTGGGGGATTTATTTTGTCATTTTTAAATCTATAAAAACATTCATTTAATTAGATAGCAAATATAAAAAAATGAATGAAAAATTATTGATTTAATTGATTTTTTTCCTCTTAAAGGGCGACATTTTTAAATATTCTCTGTATAATTATTAATAATAATCATTATTTGGATTTTAACATGAAGCATGAAGTCACCATTTATGTTATTTATGCACTACATAGTGAATCTTTAAATCTATTATAATAACAATAAAAGCATTCAATTCATTTTTTGCATCACCTGTTGCTCTACCTGTCTACTAGTATTTTTTTTATATATATATTTTTTGTGTTCTTTTTTGCAGACTCTGCACATTTGCTGCACTCACGCTTCCCTGCACAGCGTGTCAACAAACCACTTCTCTTCTTCCCCCTCCAACGGTCACGGTTTCAATCACGGTGAGGCTGCATTTGTTGTTGTCCAGCTTGCTTGACTGATTTCACTTTTACGCTGAGAAACCCAACACGCCAAATATAAATAAATATCCAAGAAAATGACCTAAATGATGATCAAAAACACATGATTGGAAAAATGGATTTCAAATCAACGCAAAAAATTATGTCGTCACTAAAGTTTATTAGTCATTTATTACTTATTTATTTATTTATTTTATAGTCATTTATTCATTTTATGTCATTCTAAAGGTTGCAGGGGGTGCTGGAGTCTATCCCAGCTGAGTTCCTCCCACCCAGGAATCAGTGGCGAGCCAATCACGTGCGACTAACAACCAATTTCTCATAGCTAGGGAGGATTTAGCATATAATTAGCTTAGCATACATATTTTGGGTATTTGGGGGAAACCAGAGTAACCCAGAGAAAACCCACACTAGCCCAGGGAGAACATTCAAACTGGGATCGAACCCCGACCCCAGAACTGCGAGCCCAAACACACTAACCACTTACGCACCGTGTTAACATTAAATTTTGACCTATTTTTCAAAACTAGGTCAATTCGGCTCTAAAATTAGAAATTAGATTCATTATTTATATCGATAAAAATATTTTTGCTTATTTTTGTACTTTTAAGGAATCAATCTGACCTAATACTGATTGGCTTCCCTCAAAACCAGGACCAATTACACTTAATGACAAATCTAATAAACTCAAGACTTGCCACTTTGCTTGTATTATTTTATATAAATATTCTGCTTTTGGACCATCAACACAAAATGACATAACACAGTTATGTTATTGTCCAATAAGAGCAACTATATCCCTTTTCCGTCAAAGTGCAGTAACCTGATTCTTTAGGTGTGGCAAGTAGGAACTTTCTAAGCAACAACAAACAAATAGCCTGTCTGTAAAACCCTGTAGGAAAAGTGCTTTGTACCATTTGTCCCTTCAAAGTAACACATTTGTTTGTACTCCCTATTAAAACCATGAATATGGAGGTGAAAATTATGAACCAGAGGTGGCTTATATGCGAGAAATTGTAAAATTCAACGATTTTAAGGCAATTTTGACGGTACGGCTTATACATGGATGCGACTTATATGCGAGAAAATACGATATACCATATTTTCACGACTATAAGGCGCACCGCATTATAAGGCGCACCCTCAACGAATGACATTTTTCCATATATAAGGCGCACTGGATTATAAGGCGCACTGTCTATTATGGAGAAAATGGAAGACTTTTAAGTGCGCCTTATAGTCGTGAAAATACGGTAATTGCTCTTGACTTCCAGGTATGAAGCACTCACTCACTACACAGTCACCTCTAGAGCCAGCCATTTTGGATTTTTTTGTACAAAATCTTGCAGTGGGGGAGGAGCTACATGATGAAATATTTTGTAAACTAAGATGGCATCTGCATATTTAACAGTATTGTTTCACTTCAGGCGTTTGTGTTTTTTTAATATCCGACAGTGGTGGTTTTTCGTTTTCGGTTTTCTGTTTTTTCCATATATAAGGCGCACTGTCTATTTTGGAGAAAATTGAAGACTTTTAAGTGCGCCTTATAGTCGTGAAAATACGGTACCTTAAAATTTGGTGATTGAAACATGTACAGTCCAAACCTTTTTTGTACTGTGTTTCCTCTAGACTACGCCTTTGCCACCCCCGTGGAGGTAGACGCTCAGGGTCGATACCTGAGCCACGACGTGAGCCGATCCGGTCGTCGCAGCAGGAGATCCCTGTCCCGGTCCTCGTCTTTGCACTACCGCCTCTCTGTCTTTGGCCGGGACGTGCATTTAGACCTGCAGCCCTCCACGGTCGTCGGTCCAGGGTTCTCGGTGCAGACTCTGGATTCGAACGGAGTTGCCACGGTATCCACGGGTGACAGTTTCCATGACTGCTTGTATCAGGGATTTATCCGGGACTTGTCGTCCTCTTCGGCGGCGATTTCAACTTGTTCGGGGCTGGTAAGTCAGTTTATATTCTTCTGTTTGGGTTGTGCAATTTGTTGTGGCTGTTCGAAGTTACACTGCCTACTAGTGGTCTGGCATGCACAGCATAGCAGGCATTGAGTATCTACATAAAACAGTGGTGTGTCTAAAGAATTTACGATTAGTGCATTAGATCCCGTGCTGGTAATTTTGGGTTTGAATAACAATCGTAAATTAAATGCTTAAAGCACATTGTTTATAGAAGTAAGCATATTTTCCATAACAATGATTCAAATTATGTCTATCATTTGCAAACAAGTCCCTGTAAACACATCATAAAAGCCAAGCACATATTGAAGGCACATTTACTTATTGATTTATACATTTATTTATTTATTTTTGATATTTATTTTAAGATTTTGTTATTAATTTATTAATGTTTTTAAATATGATTTATTAATATATTTAAATATTAATTTATTAATTTTAAAATGTCTTTAAATATTAATTTATATATTTTTTAAATTTATTTCAATATTAATTTAAAAAACATACTTTAATTTATTAATGTTTTAATTTATTTACATATTAATTTATTAATTGTAAAATGTATTTAAATATTATTTTATTAATTTTAAAATGTATTTAAATATTAATTTATTAATTTTAAAATGCATTTAAATATTAATTTATCAATTTTAACATGTATTTCAATATTGATTTATTAATTTAATTTATTAATTTATTAATTATTATTGTATTTAATTTATTGAAATATTAATTTATTATTATTTTTCATTCATTTAAATATTTTTAAATATTAATTTATCAATCAATGTATGAATTTATTTGCATACATTTTTTATTTAGATATTTATTAATTAACTTATTTACTACCTATTTATTCATGTCTAAAATGTCTTTTTCTGTGTCTGTATTCTCACCCTCTTGCTACTATGTCCACAAAATTTCCCGAATACATGATAAATAAAGTTAGCTCATCTAATCATTTTAAGGAACAACAAAATGGCCATCTATTGAACCCCTGTCAGCAACTAAGCACTTTCAAGGAGATTTCTATCATCAACCAAAGATGAACCTTGATATTATCGTTCATGATAGACTTTGTGAAGCTCATTCATGCTTTTATACAGCTCTTCTAACAAGAATCCTTGGATTAGGCTACAAAATAGGGAGTGACTACATTCGAGGCCGGCACAGAGGGGGGATTAAGGTGGGATCAGAAACAACGCGGCCGTGGAAGAAAGCCACATGAGAGGGAAGAAAAGAGGGTGACATCATCAATGGCCAACCAACGAAAGGGAGTGAGGGGAAAGTGTTGTGCCGGGCTAATGCCGAGCCATTGTCCGGCCTTGGTAGCTCCCGGGGAAGCCGTAGCGTCTCTTTTCAACCACGGACTGTTCATGTCAAAGGGCTTTGGAGGGAAGGGGGGTGCTGGAGAGGGGGTCCAAAATAGGGTTCATGCAAGCCAAGAGGAGAAAGGATAGTATAAGAGCTCCTAGTTCTTCATGTTATTGTCTTTTCGAGAGTCAGATGGGGATGCTGGACTTGAACCAATTCGGGAAGTAACAGATGGAAGTGTAGCAAATGAGAACGAATTAAGAGCAGGGATTTGATCCCGTGGATCTTTGGTGATTGTGCGGACTTTGTGATTATTTTGGGTGTTGCTTTAAAGCTGGGCTGGGGAACGTTAAAGAGTCTTAAAAAATTCAGATTTTTCTTTTAATGTTGTTTTTTGAGAGTTATAATACTTCGAAAAGTCAAAATATTTAGTTTTTTGGGGGAATTTTGCCACTTTTAAAAGGAAAACATTCTAATGTACAGTGTTCCCTCGGTTATCGCAGTTAATGGGGACCGGGACCACCAGCGATAAGTGAATTTCCGCAAAGTAGGGATTCCCCTTCAAAAGTGCTTAATTTGAATTTAATTCCATTTTTTTAAATTTTTTAAATTATTTTTTTTTATTATTATTATTATTTTTTACCCCCCTGTATACATTACACCATATAGAATACGGGTAGAGAGAGTGAAATTCATGTTATAACAAAAATAAAACTGTAAAATATGTTGTTTCAATGTAATATTTGTATTTTTTTTTCCCAAAAAAATCAGCGAAGCTCTGAGTCCGCGGTAGCTGAACCGCGAAGTAGCGAGGGAGCACTGTATATATATTTTTGGGAAATTTTGCCACTTTTAAAGGGAAAAAAACTTTTGATGACACTTTTATGTAGTTGGTTATCAATGAGAATGGATTTTAGAAGGTTAGGTTAGAACTTTATTTAATTTCTTGGTTGCAGTAGCAAGACAGACAAAAGACACGGAAGACGTTGTAGAGCTAGTTAAAAAACTGGAGCCACATACAGAAAGTCCACAAGGTGGGGACCTTCTGTAGATTTAGACGCAGGTTACTGCATTTTTAAAGAAGTCTAATTTTAGATATAATATTTAGATTTTTTTAAATAAATGGATTAAAATAACTGGATTAAAATCCCTGAATATTCCGTTATTTATAGATCTAAAATGTTTATTTTAGCTATTTTAAATATTTTTTTAGATTTTAGAAAATGATTTTTGAACTAAAAACACAGAAATTATTAATTATAAAATGTCAACTATTGATTTAAAAGGGGGAAATTAAGAAATTGAATATACATCTATACTCTTCATTTTAATTTGATCCTAAAACAGAAAGTCGGCACTCATCATTTACTTTCCCCGGCCACACAAAATGATGCAGCGGGCCACATTTGGCCCCCGGGCCGCCACTTTGACACATGTAGTCTAAAGCAACTCTGCTCTGTCTCCATATTTGAGGTCACAGGTTAGTGGCGAGCCATAGGTTGCCTACCCATACTTCAAAGTTTCGGTGCTTGAATGAAGTGAACTTGCCAGCGGAGCTCTCAAACTTGTTGAATCAACACAATTTGCATGTTAGAGGAGAGTTTTTTGGGGGGTTTACGAGACAAGTCGGAACACCAAACTGAAGTGGAGTGCGTGATGTGGCATGACGGTGTGAATCCAACCTCTTAGCCTTTCCTATTGTGCTTTCTTCCACCCCCTGTTTGCATCGTTAACACTTCTTCAGGTCGCTTTTGCCAGATCACAGACTCAGGCCATTTTGTTGGGTTGTTTTTGGGCTAAACTGCACCTTTTTGATGAAAGGTTTAGAGCAGGAAAACCTCAGTTGTTGAACTTCCTAATCTATTAAAAAACTACCGTATTTTCACGACTATAAGGCGCACTTAAAAGTGTTACATTTTCTCCAAAATAGACAGTGCGCCTTATAATACAGTGCGCCTTATAATACAGTGCGCCTTATAATACAGTGCACCTTATAATACAGTGCGCCTTATATATGGAAAAAAACAGAAAACCAAAAAACGAAAAACCACCACTGTCGGACATTAAAAAAACACAAACGCCTGAACTGAAACAATACTGTTAAATATGCAGATGCCATATTAGTTTACAACATCTTCCATCATATAGCTCCTCCCCCACTGCAATATTTTATACCAAAAATTCCAAAACATCAACAATGGCTGGCTCTAGAGGTGACTGTAAAGTAGTGAGTGCTTCATACCCGCAAGTCAATGGCAATTACCGTATTTTCACCACTATAAGGCATACTTAAAAGTCTTACATTTTCTCCAAAATAGACGCGCCTTATAACACAGTGCACATTATAATACAGTGCGCCTTATAATACAGTGCGCCTTATAATACAGTGCGCTTTATAATACAGTGCACCTTATAATACAGTGTGCCTTATAATACAGTGCGCCTTATAATACAGTGCACCTTATAATACAGTGCGCCTTATAATACAGTGCACCTTATATATGGAAAAAATGTCATTCATTGAGTGTGCGCCTTATAATGCGGTTCGCCTTATAGTCGTGAAAATACGGTACTCGGGACAATTCTTAAAAATATTCCAGATTATTTTAAATGACTTGATATGAAGGTTGAGATATGTGAAGAAGAACCCACAATAACTCAGGTTCAAGTGACATATGATAGACTGATCTGAAACCAGTATTTGGCCTATTTGTACCTGTCCACTTTGCCATGAACAAATTGGCCTGTTGCCACGCTATGGTGGTCCGCTAGCTGACAGTGATGTAGTGCCAACTGTTAGATGCCATCTTAAGGGGAAGAAAGGGGGGTACGTGGTTGGGTTGTTAGAATGGCTGAGCCATGCTGGGTGTTTGTGTCTTTTTACATGTTTCTCACACAAGACAAATGGGTTCTACGAAGGACCTCAAGTGGATGCAAACTGGAGCCATAAATCAAAACCTGACCCACAATAATAGGGGTACGTTGTCAAAATAAAGTATTATACTTTATTTATTTATTTTTTACAGAGTTGTTTTGCCCTTTAGTGCCTGGTGGAAAGAGTTTTTTTAGGTCCCGGGTTGGTGTATATGCAAAAAAATCTATACCGTATTTTCACGACTATAAGGCGCACTTAAGTCTTAAATTTTCTCCAAAATAGACAGTGCGCCTTATAATCCAGTGCGCCTTATATATAGAAAAAAACAGAAAACCACCACTGTCGGATATTAAAAAAACACAAATGCCTGAACTGAAACAATACTGTTACAATACTGCAGATGCCATCTTAGTTTACAAAATCTTCCATCAAATAGCTCCTCCCCCACTGCAAGATTTTATACAAACAAATCCAAAACATCAACAATGGCTGGCTCTAGAGGTGACTGTGAAGTAATGAGTACTTCATACCTGGAAGTCAATAGCAATTGCCGTATTTTCACCACTATAAGGCGCACTTAAAAGTCTTAAATTTTCTCCAAAATAGACGGTGCGTCTTATAATCCAGTGCACTTTATATATGGAAAAAATGTCATTCATTGAGGGTGCGCCTTATAATGCGGTGCGCCTTATAGTCGTGAAAATACGGTAGATTTAAAGTAAAGGTGAGTTAAGTATAAGATATCTGGTTATCTGGCGATCCAGACAAAGTTGAAGATGGCTTTTAGAAAAATGGCATGTCAAGTTTTGTTAGAGTTTTGGGTCAAGGTGTGTATTTATTAGTGTTTTTTTGCCTCTTGTGTCCCTCTGGGCTTCCCTTACTCTTGTAACCATCTGTGGGTGTTTTGGTAATCAGCTCTTAGGTGTCTATTTAAACCCGTGTGTTTGCGGGTCAATGCCGAAACGCCTGCTTTGTTTAATTATATATGTTTATATGAAGCATTTTTGCTAATTTTTTGGTTCGTAGGCTAGCAAAAGTCGAGACTAGCTGTAACAATAATAATAATATACAGATTTTATGAATAATTAGTCGAAAAAAAGATACTATTGTGAATTACATAGCTATTTTGACTGTTAGCATGCTGAGCTAGCACTGCTTTAAAACAGTATTTCAAGTATATTGTGGTCTTCATTGGCTCTCCTGTTAAATTGTGATTATTTTTCTTGCATTTATCATTGTTTCTATTCCAACCCTGTTCGAGTATTACAATAAGACATTGTCTTCAAGCAATTTGAACAGATTTATCCTAACAAACCCACACAAAGAAGCATCGTTAGCCCTTTTCAGAACACATTGGGGTCTTTACAAATGGAAATAAGCCTTAATTCACTTTGACTTTTCCCATTTGTAAACATGGAACTGGAAGTAACGCCTTAGCGTTAATGCTAAAGTCATGTTAATGACGATTAGCTTCTTAACACAAAAGTCAATCAAACAAAAATGACAGACGTCACACATGCACGCCTTTGCTAATTAACCCAAGGAAAAATAATTATCGGCGTAAACATGATGTATTATTTTCCAGTCTTTATTTCTGAGTCAACATCTTCGTGTCTCTTTGCTCTTCTAAATATAATATTACCACCTTGTGCTTAGTCCTCTTACAAGACCCATAATTCTTCTGGGTCACATGACTCCTCACAGATGTGCAGTAATCACCGGTTTGAGGCTTTTGGCCACTCAACTCCCCTTTGCCCTCGGTCCTTCTACCTTGTCTTTAAAGGCATGTAAGCACTTAGTCATTTGCGTCATAATTTCATGGTAGGGAACTTTAAAAGTGGTTTCGTTTATATAGGGTTAGTTTAGCATACATGGGCTTATATGTGAAATCTGCTCCAAATAGTTGATGTATTCAGATTCAAGATGAAGCTGTTGAAAATATTGTTTTGTAGTTATTTCCATTTTGACCCAAAAAACAGTTTTAGGGAGCTTTTTCTATTATTAGCTATTTTTCGACCTTTAAGAATACCACATTGCCCCGAATATAAGACGACCCTCATTTAAGACGTCTTTGTCAAGACTCACAGTTGAAAAAAATACTTTTTAATACCAACTTTAATTTTTTATACACCAAAAAAATGTCAGTACATCTGAAACAAATGATCATAACAATATACAGGGTGTCTCAAAAAATGTGCTCACTTTTAGAATAAAATGTACTCACTTTTAGAATGAGTGGTCATTCTAAAAAAAGGTACTCACTTTTAGAATGAGTGGTCATTCTAAAAAAATGTACTCACTTTTAGAATAAAATGTACTCACTTTTAGAATGACTGGTCATTCTAAAAAAATGTACTCACTTTTAGAATAAAATATACTCACTTTTAAAATGACTGGTCATTCTAAAAGGGAGTACATTTTATTCTAAAAGTGAGTACATTTTTTGAGACACCCTGTGTTGCACACAAAAAACATGAATATTTTTGCCTCATTTAAATCATGCAAAAACGTATTTACTTATTCACTTACTTAACAATATCTGAACATTTAAATATGTAAAAAAAAAGTCACATCTGTAAATTAATGCCTTTTGATCTTTAAAATATAAATGAACCAATCTACTGCGATCAAACAACAAAATTACAATAACTGCATTCACTTTAAACATATCTGGCGCCATCTATCATTATGAATGTATATAATGTCTAGACCCCCAAATCAGGACGACTGACAACTTTTCAATCTTATTTAAATGCAAAAAAAACATCGTCTTATATTCGGGCCAATTTGGTAATAATTTACCCTTGCTATCACCACCATTATTATTATTATCTACTATTGTCCTACCCTCTTACTTATCAACCTCTCTACTTACTAACTTACCAAATCACTTACCGACTTATTTAGCCGGGATGTCCCAATCCAATAACTTGATCGAAAATGAATGACACTAGTGAAAAACATCATTTTTTGGGGCGATTACACAATATAACGCTAACATCTCTACTTTAGTTGACACAATGTGACGTTTGGGCTTGTTACATCCAGTCCAGTAAGTGAGTGAAAGTAACACCCATCCACCCACACACGCCTTCTCGCCTTCAAGCTAGATGACGGCACTTAGTTGGCGACGTCTTAGTCCCCAAAATTTATGTTTGGAGAGGCAAAGAAAAACATTTGTCTTAAATGGCTGACATTCGGGGCAAACTGAAATACTTTGTACTCTTACAAAAACAAAACAAAACATGAAAACCATAAAAAAAACTAAAAAAATACTTAAAACACAACCACAAAACTTAAAAACCATAAAACAACTAAAAAATACTTAAACCACAACCACAAAACAACACAATACTACAAAACAAAACAACACAATACCACAAAACAAAAACACTCAATCAACCCATTTCAATATGACTTTTGAAGCATGTTAATTTCCTAATCCAAAATCCCCTTACCTTAACTTACCCATTACTAAACCGCCAACTAGTCTAGCCCATCTCTTTGATTTTTACAAGACGAAGACAACTTAAACAAGTTCTGACATTTTAAAACGACAGTTTCCCATCTTTAACGATGTTAATTGTACCTTAAGATAGAAAATACTAATACTTTTAAAGACTTTTAAAGTCGTGTAGTATCGCTGGAGGGTGAGGGAAAGTTTCCTAGGAATGATGACAGTGATATTACTTGACGAGGGTTGTAAAAAAAACTCCAGACCAGGATGAAAAGATGAGCAAATAAAAAGTGCCCTGACCTTTCCTCTCTGTTCAACGTTGAGTTATATTCCATGACACCGCCATCGTAAATAATGCACCTTAGATAAAATAGATTGCTGTATGAATTATCTCCATTGGTCTTACATATTTTTAGATTAGATTAGATTAGAATTTCATTTCGTAGTCGGGAAATTTCCTTGGTTGCAGTAGCAAGACAGACACAGAAAACATTGTAGAGCTAGTTAAAAAAACTGGAGCCACACATAGGAAGTCCACAAGATGACGACCTTCTGCAGACTGAGTTTTAAAGTATCTTCATTAAAGTTTTTCATTCGATTTCTCCGACAAGCCTGTGAGAAATGTTCAATATGCTGATGCCATCTTAGTTTACAATATCTTCCATGTCAAAGCAAGATTTTGTACAAAAAAATCCCAACAGATCAACACAGGCTGGCTCTAGAGGTGACTGTGTAGTTCCCTTCAGTTCCCATCATAACAATATTATATCAAAATCAATCATTTTTTTAATGAAATGACTAAAAAAGGCAGTCATTTCCATTTATTTTGTCATTTTTAAATCGGAATTATTTATGCCCCACCACAAAGCTCCTCCTCCACTGCAAGATTTTCTACCAAAAAATTCCAACACATAAACCAGGGCTGGCTCTAGAGGTGACTGTGTAGTTCCCTTCAAAAAGTGATTGTTTCAGTTACGTCTACCAAAATTAATGTACTCATGAATTGATATAAAATATTCTTAGTTTACAATATCTTCCAACACAAAGCTCCTCCTCCACTGCAATATTTAGTACACAAAAATCATACATTTAAACAAGGGCTGGCTCTAGAGGTGACTGTGTAGCTCCCTTCAAAAAGACTGCAAAATTAGCCAAATCACTTTCATACCTGGAACTCAATACCAATTAGCATAGGTGAACTCCCATCTCTGAATCTCTTGGCCAATCATCTTAAAGCTGGCTTTTGAACGAACAAAAATAGAAAAATATGTTTTGTCGTTTACCTTCAACCAGCACAAGGGTACTAAAGTCGGCTATAATTTTACATAGGTACATGTATATGTTCATTAACATAAATATGTATATGTTCATTAACATGAATATGTATATGTTCATTAGCATGAATATGTATATGTTCATTAACATAAATATGTTTATGTTCATTAACCTGAATATGTTTATGTTCATTTACAATGTAAATGAACATAAACATATTCAGGTTAATGAACATAAACATATTTATGTTAATGAACATATACATATTTGTTCTAATGAACATATACATATTCATGTAAATTTTACATGAATATGTATATGTTCATTAGAACAAATATGTATATGTTCATTAATATGTACTGTCCCTTTTTAAATATATTAAACCCAAATACAAAAAAATCAATGTGGAAACCCCCATTTTTTTCAGAACGTGAAATGTAGGCTAGAGGAAGTTTACGTTCCACACAAATGAGAAACATTCTCAAAGCGGCCGCTCTCACAGCGAGCCCTGTCGTGTTTTGACAACAGCAGCTCCTCTTTTGTCCGTCTTGTGTTTATTTTGCAATCTGCTCGTCGACTGTGTCAGACACAGACGCACACAGACACTCGAACTGAGGCCAAAGCTCAGTGGGTCAGTGGGTTGATTTGTGTGTGTGTGTGTTTACGTCTTCTAGGCTGTCCCCACCTTTGCAATCCTGATGGGAATGAGTGGAAATAGACAATAAATTGCTTCCCCTACCCCATATTTAAATGTTTAACAACTTAACACGGACATGGAAGATTAAACAAGAGAAATCGAGATTAAGTGTATGCCTGTGCTAAGGTGCTAGTGTCAAAAAAATCAAAATAACTGTATTTGGGAAATTTGGCATGTACAAAACTATTTTAGCACTCAAATCTGGCTGTTTTATTTTATTATTGTTTTTACAAGTGTATTGTTTTTTCATCTTGAACAATTCATCAGGGACCGCCCACAGTTTTTGGTGATTCTGGTTGTGACGTTACAGGCGGATTCTGGTTGTCACGTTACAGGCGGATTCTGGTTGTGACGTTACAGGCGGATTCTGGTTGTGACGTTACAGTTGGATTCTGGTTGTGACATTAGAGTCAGATTCTGGTTGTGACGTCACCACAATCAGATTCTGGTTGTGACGTCACCACAATCAGATTCTGGTTGTGACGTCACCACAATCGGATTCTGGTTGTGACGTCACCACAATCAGATTCTGGTTGTGACGTCGCCACAATCGGATTCTGGTTGTGACGTCACCACAATCAGAATCTGGTTGTGACGTCACCACAATCGGATTCTGGTTGTGACGTCACCACAATCGGATTCTGGTTGTGCCGTCACCGCATTCGCATTCTGGTTGTGACGTCACCGCATTCGCATTCTGGTTGTGACGTCACCGCAATCGGATTCTGGTTGTGACGTCACCGCAATCGGATTCTGGTTGTGACGTCACCGCAATCGGATTCTGGTTGTGACGTCACCGCAATCGGATTCTGGTTGTGACGTCACCGCAATCGGATTCTGGTTGTGACGTCACCGCAATCGGATTCTGGTTGTGACGTCACCGCAATCGGATTCTGGTTGTGACGTCACCGCAATCGGATTCTGGTTGTGACGTCACCGCAATCGGATTCTGGTTGTGACGTCGCCTCAATCGGATTCTGGTCGTGACGTCGCCACAATCGGATTCTGGTCGTGACGTCGCCACAATCGGATTCTGGTCGTGACGTCGCCACAATCGGATTCTGGTCGTGACATCGCCACAATCGGATTCTGGTCGTGACGTCGCCACAATCGGATTCTGGTCGTGACGTCGCCACAATCGGATTCTGGTTGTGACGTCGCCACAATCGGATTCTGGTTGTGACGTCACCACAATCGGATTCTGGCTGTTCCTCGTTCTGAGCCTCTTTTGAACAAAAATATATTTTTTAATCATTCGAGTGATTTTGAAAATTAAAATCAACTTGCATTGTGCTTGTGTCTCCCAGTCAGGTTTGATCCGGTTGTCCGAGCACGACTACATGATCTCCCCTCTACCTCAGCATCTGGCCAAACGTCACAACTACAGCGCGCCTGCCAGCCATCAGCCGCACGTCATCTACAAACGCTCTGCCGAACACGTAGTCCACGAGCGAGCCGGCGAACCGTCGAGTCTCATCCCGTCTAGCCAACACCTACCACACTTGGACCACCATCAACGCCGGGATGACCGACATGAGGGCGGACAAAGGCAACACTTCTGTGGACGCCGCAAGCAATGTATGTAAGGGAATTCTCTTTTCCTTATACTTGAAAATTCAAATAATGTACTTTGGATTATTATTTTAAACATTTAAACGAACAATTCCACTTATGGATTAGATGTCTATTGCCCTAAGTGGGATTCAAACATGAGCATTCAACGCATTCTTTCCCAGTTAAGTTAATTTCTACCACTGTCAGTAAAAGAAAATATATATATATATAAAAATAAAATAGAATAAAACAAATAAAAAATATAAAAAACAAACAAAAAAAACAACTAATAAAATAAAATAGAATAAAACAAATAAAAAATATTTAAAAAAACAAACAAAAAACAAAACAAAAAAACCCAAAAACAAAAAAAAATAAACAAAAAACAATACCGTATTTTTCAGACTATAAGTCGCACCAGAGCATTTTTTGATTTGATCAAAAAACAATAACTATTTATATTAATGTAAACCTAGCTAAAAGAAAAACAACAGGCAAAATAGACACGTTAATGTAAAATTTACTTTTTTGGATAACTATAATTTAAAAAAAAAAAACTGGTTTTCAGCTGTCAGATTGCAAAAAAAAAATTGTCTGGTAAGTTTTGAATGAATTTACCATATTGCTTGAAATACGTGGGAAGTCTATTTTGGGGTTGATTGCCTTAAGAAGCATGTCAACAAGAAATAAAAACAGTCAGCGGTTAGGCTCATACAAAATTTTCAATTTAGTGCATAACCAAGGCGCACTAAATCATTGGGCATTTTTCGAGAAAATTTTAGACTTTTAAGTGCACCCTATAAGCGTGATAACATGATACATATAAGTCCACTATGAAACAAAAAGTGCGACTTATGATACAGAAAATGCAGTAAATACTATTGTGGAAAAACTAGTTCATGATTTTTGTCTTATGACTCGGGATGTGACTATGTCCTGAAATAACTCCATTAAATAGAACAAAGCCTGCCAAATAAAGTTTTTCTTGGTTTTTAAGAACACCTAATACGGAGATGTACACATCTTTCTGCTTGACTGGATCAAACTGCTTTTCATTCCCACAGACGCTCCCAAGCTTCCCACTGAGGATCGTTTTCTGATGCCAGACGAGTTTGCCATTCCCGACGACGAAGGTCCCGGAAGGCCCAAACGTTCGCCTATTGATTCCAATCGGGTTGGTGGGCTGAATGTGGAGACCCTAGTGGTGGCCGATAGAAAGATGCTGGAGAAACATGGCCGCGAGAATGTGACTACTTACGTCCTCACCGTCATGAATATGGTCAGTGTGAAAATCGTAGGGTTAAAATTTCCTACTACTACTATATTTTTGGAAATGGACTACAGTACAAATACACTTTAATGTAGGAAAATATACATAGATGTAGTGGAGGACATGAAAATCTAGAAATCTAAGGATTTAGCATATTTTTCTCGCATATTAGCCGCATCTGCGTATAAGCCGTACTCTTCAAATTGCCTTAAACCCGTTGATTTTTTTTCAATTTCTCTCGTATAAGCCGCCCCCTGATTCACAATTTTTACCTTCATATTCATGGTTTTTATAGGAGTACAGATGAGTTACTTTGAAAGGAAATCTTAAGAAAAATCATTGCATGTGGTATTTTTTAGGTACTATAAATCGAAAGGATTGTCTTGCACGTAGACAAATTGAAAAAGGAAGTCATGTGAGCAGTACAACCAGGAAGTGTAGTAAATAGTGGTCAGGTTTGTCAGCCCTAGGTAAGATGGCGAGCAATGGCAGGCAGAAATACATTTTTTTCACGTTTTATGCAAGATACACTTTTTTTTCTTGAATTTCATTCATAGACATCAAATGAAATGTACTTTAGCATTTTATCTGTTTATCTTTTCTCTATTTTGAAATAAATTACTATATTGGCCGCGTTGTTTTGCGTTATGGCATTTCGTCTTTGTCACCTTGCAGTTTCGTGCTTCCCAAGTCTAATTTTTGCGCATATAAGCCTTACCCTTGATTCAATCATCATTTTTTTTGCATGACAAATATGGTTTATATGTGAGAAATTACGGTAAATATTGTCAGAGTGATATACGTACATTAACAAGACTCGCACAGATCCATAACTATTTACATTATGCCATAAAACCTATATTTTTAACAGTTTGCCTCTACATAGTGGAAACCGATCCAAGCAAGGACTGCCCCAATCCATTAAAAAAAATAATGACTTCACACCCAGAATGAGCAACACCTATTTTTGCTATCTACTAGCATGCTATTCTTCTACTCGCAGAATCCTAGACACAAACGTCAATTCTGGTTGTGATATCACAACCAGAATTGCATCCCCGATACATTGCTTTGGATGGAATGATTTTCTGCATTGCCAAACTTGATTTACACATGAGTATAGTCATTTTAAATGTTCCAATACAGTCATCATTTCATCAAAGAACACCAGTCATAATTTCTCGGCCCATAGCCTGTCTTTCCTGTTCCGAAATGTGGTTTTGTCGCCCTTTCGGTGGCGCCGGTGGCTTCTTCTTCTTCTTCTTCTTCTTGTCTTAATCCCCGAATGCATCAATGACATCATTCTTTCCACATGTGTATTTACCCGTGACGATTCAGAACCAAACAAACAAACTGACCAATGATGTGCTTGGCTCATTTATTGAGTTAACAACCACTTTTTTAAGGCTTCTTCTTCTTCTTCTTCTTCTTCTTCTTCTTCTTCTTCTTCTCCAGGTTTCCAGTCTTTTCAAAGATGGCACCATCGGAACAGACATCAACATTGTGGTAGTTAGCTTGTTGCTACTGGAACAAGACCCGGTAAGTGTACTGTTCTCGTACTGGAACTACAAATATACAGTCATTTTACGCTTCTTACACTCAAAAATAGCGAAAAACCGCTAGTAATTATCGCTTTTCTCGCAATAAAATATTTTATTTGCCTATTCGTTTAAATCTAGAATGGAACGTTATCATCAGAGATTTTAAAAAGGGACCAAATCTTGTACAAAAATGTTTTTTTTTAAGCAAAAAGACAGAATTGGGTCCCCCAAAAACATAATAATATAAAACAAGAACAGATTATTGTCGTAAATGGCAAACTATGATTTTGTGAGGGATTACTGTTTATTTTTTTTGTTTTGCAATAATCGCAGCTGGGCCTGACCATCAATCACCACGCCGACCAATCACTGAACAGTTTCTGTCAATGGCAGTCGGGCCTGGTGGGCAAAAGCGGAAAACGCCATGACCACGCCGTACTCCTCACCGGATTGGACATCTGTTCGTGGAAAAACGAGCCCTGCGATACCCTGGGTGAGGAAACTGGCCAAATGCAACTTCCTGCGAAAAACTTTGTTTTTACACCTGAATGTCTTGACCAGTTTTTGCTGGCTTGAACCGCGGGCATAAGAGCTTGTTCGTTTTTGGTTTTTTTTTAGCGGGATGACCTGTTTCTGTTCATGGGTGTGGAATTTAAATTTGGAATTTAATGTGAGAGTTTCTAATAGAGGTTAAAGTTAGAATTATAGTTTATATTGCTTGCTGATGCGCTATATTAAAAATAGTCAAAATGCATGACAATATTAGCAATCGATGATGAGGTTTTTGTCTGGAATCCAGGACCAATGTGATCCGGATTCGAGCCAAAATGGGTAAAACTGTGACAGGACGTTTGGTCGCCGGTCTTTTGGTCGCTGGTCAAATGTACTTAGATATTAAACTGTACTTAGATATTAAACAGTAGTTAGATATTAAACACTACTTGGGTATTAAAGAGTACTTCAATATTAAACAGTACTTGGATATTAAACAGTACTTAGATATTAAACAGTACTTAGATATTAAACAGTACTTAGCTATATTAAAAAGTACTTGTATATTAAACAGTACTTACATATTAAACAGTACTTAGATATTAAACAGTACTTAGATATTAAACAGTACTTAGATATTAAACAGTACTTATATATTAAACAGTACTTAGATATTAAACAGTATTTAGCTATGTTAAACAGTACTTAGCTATATTAAACAGTACATAGATATTAAACAGTACATAGATGTTAAACAGTACTTAGATATTAAACAATACTTAGATATTAAACAGTACTTAGATATTAAACAGTACTTGGATATTAAACAGTACTTGGATATTAAACAGTACTTGGATATTAAACAGTACTTGGATATTAAACAGTACTTGGATATTAAACAGTACTTTGGTATTAAACAGTACTTAGGTATTAAACAGTACTTAGGGAGTAAACAGTACTTAGATAGTAAACAGTACTTAGATATTAAACTATCTCATATATAAAATTTTGAGACCTGGCTTCAACAGTAAACTCAAAAAGACCGGCGACCAAAAGGGACCAAAAGACCGGCGACCAAACGTCTGAGCACCGGAAAAACAAGCTCTGTTTTCCCCCCAAAAAAAACGTACTTAAAAAAAATCTTGTACAAAAGTTGTCATCCGGCGTGCACCATTTGAAATGATCCAAAAACTGTATCAGATACAGGGAAAACGTATAATTTGACAGGTATGTATTGCTAGCCAGTTTATTGCTGGGATAACTGGCACAGCTATCACTACAGGGTGTAGTCTTTTTTTTTTTTTTTTGCCTTTCCCATGTTACCCTCAAGAGACGGATGGATGGATGGACGGCACGACCTCCTATAATTGCTGGAAAGTCTTAACCGTCCTACCCAGGGAGTCTCCCATGTCTGCTTTAGAAGTCGCTTTGGTCCAGACTGCGGTCCGAGAGAAAATGTTCATTCCTGTTATTTTGGTTTGGATCAAACTAAAATGTCTGGACTGACTGAGCAAGGTGGATTTACTTGGAGAAGAAGCCTTGAGGTGCACGCATATCATTTGTGGCATTTTTTTTTTGGGTGCATGAAAGGCTAAAAAAACAGGAAGGAAGGGAAAAAAATCGGCCTGAACACCGTTTCAATTAAAAACAGTGTGGAGATGTTCTATGGAAGTCTTTGTATTATTAGATATAGTTCGGCCAATCTTATTAAGAATACCGTATAGGCTCGAATATAAGATGATCCGATCCTGATTATAAGACGACACATTTTTTTTGCAAGACTGTAGTTTGAAAAAAATACTTTTTGAAGAGCAACTTCAATTTTTATACACAAAAAATGACTGTACATCTGAAACAAATGATTATAACAATGTATTGGAGATAAAAAGGATTATTTTGTCTCATTCAATTCATGCAAAAACTGTCGATTTCTTGTTATTTTCTGAACATACAATTATGTAAAGTAAAGGGCAATCACTTTTGGAAATGAATGCGAAAATGGTTGTAGATTTTGATGGAACAATTTTTTTTAATGAGATTTTGGTTAAATTAGGCGTTTTTAACTAAAATTAGGCATCTGAAGTGAGACTGCTAGAATTTGTGGTCCTGATTATAAGACGACTCCATTTTTTTCAAAGACTCAAGTTTGAAAAAAATACTTTTTGAAGACCAACTTCAATTTTATACTCAAAAAATGACAGTTCGTCTGAAAATAGTGATTATAATATATTGGAAACAAAAAGCATTGTTGTTTTGCCTCGTTCAAATCATGCAAAAGCTGTCAATCACATCTTAATATCTGAACATTTAATTATGTACCGTAAAGAGCAATCATATTTGGAAATGAAGGTGAAAATTGTGGAAATGTTTATGTAGATTTTGATGAAACCAAAAAATAAGGCTGAGATTTTGATCAAATTCTGCATTTTTGACTAAAATTAGGCCTCTGACAAAATACTACTGCTAGCATTTGTGATCCTGATTATAAGACGACTCCATCTTTTTCAAGACTCAAATTTAAAAAAAAAAGACTTTTTGAACACCAACTTCAATTTTTATACACAAAAAATGACATTACATATGAAACAAATGATTATGACAATAGATTAGAGACAAAAAAACATTATTTTGCTTCGTTCAAAACTGTCGATCACATCTTAACAACTGAACATTTGATTATTTAAACTAAAGAGACATTTGGAAATTAACGTGAAAATTGTGCAAATATTTATGTAGATTTTGATCAAACTCCAAAAAAACATGAACAGGATTTTGGTCAAATTTGGCAATTTCAACTAAAATTAAGCCTCTAACATAGTATAACTGATAGCATTTTGATTTGAATGGAACAGACTTTTTTCGATAAGTTACATTTTTAGCTTATTTCTCATTTTTTGATGTTCTTTTTTTGGCAGGTTTTGCTCCAATCAGTGGCATGTGCAGCAAATACAGAAGTTGCACCATCAATGAAGACACTGGACTCGGATTGGCGTTCACCATCGCTCACGAATCTGGACACAAGTACGTACATTCGTTGTGTCTCACAGTTTCGATATTTTTCAGCCAAAA